>NW_028222373.1:0-5000 GCF_056783735.1 Eptatretus burgeri
CAAGATGGCTGACTGATACCTGGTGTTGGATTAATGGTAAGGGTGATGGGCTTGGGGTCCTGATTTCAAATCCTGCTCGGCTGTTGAATTGGTACCAAGTGGGGTTGACTCTGCCTGTCATCCTTCCAAGGTTGGCAAAATGAGTACCAGCTTGTTGGATGTAATAGCCAGAGGGTGAATCGTTAGAGTTCATTCAATGTAGGCTTTATTCAGCAAGAACAGGCCGACCTGTAACAACACAGATGTATAGGTAAGCCCGACATATAATACAATAAGCATAATACAACGATGAAGAATAATAATTGAGAGGCCTAAAAAGACCGTTCAGAAGCTATGTTGAATATCGCAAAGGACTATGGGTAAAGAAATGATATGGAAATGCAATCTATACCACTGATGTTGTTGAACTATGGGTAATATAATCTGGGGCTGACAATCTATAACATTCTCCCCCTCTTTAAATAAACTCGTAGCTCTACAGGTCCAGACGATCAGGTGGTTTTCTGTGACACCTCGATCTGCGTAGTGGTGGTGCATGAGGAACATTCTTTGGAGTGCTTCCAACATCTGAGAAGCCAGCAGAATCTTCATTACCAGTCGTGAGCTCATCCTGTGACAGAACCCCTCGGGTTTCCTCCATGACCAGTCCAGGTGGTTTATGGACAGGAGGATCTACATCCCCAGAGTTATGGACCTCACCACGTGGAGCGAGGTCACGCAGAGCCACACTTGTCTCCTTACCATCAGGATAACGCACGTGAGCATATCGAGGGTTAGCCTCAAGCAGTTCCACCTCCTCAATAACAGGGTCATGCTTTGATTGCCGCATTTGATTCATAAAACCCGTGAGTGATCCTGAGGTCCAAGACACCCGCTTCTGTGAGGAGGTATTTGATTCCTCAATCAGCTATAAAGGTCCTGATGGTACCAAAATATGCCAGTTCAAGATGGAAGTTGCCCAGTAAGATGATCAATCTGCTGAAAGTTGGTACTTTCCGACCTTGAATTGAATTGCCTTCAGCGCAACAGTGACGTCATAAGTGACTATGGCGTATTCCTGGTTTCTTTTGGTGCAACATTCAATGATCGAACCATAGCTTTTTGCACAAAATAGTTTCTGGTGAGGGGTATGGAGATCGGGTCCATCTACGTGATCACAGTTTGGGGGAGGATGTCAGTCACGAATGTTGATAAGAACCCATTAAAGAGTTGGAAATTTTCGGTTGAAGGATTGTCGGAGCCATGTGAAGTCAAGACCTGTCTGTCAATGCCGTCTGGTCTCTCACCTCATCAGATGGAGATAGCTTCAACTGCGCAAGTTTCAGTGATGTGAGCAAAATAGTTATTACCTTCACTCCCCCATCAAAGTGCCTCCTAAGTAGATCACCGAATGTCCTTGCGGTGTTAACAATCAGGGTCTCTCGGCATGTCTCAGATGGAAGTAAATTCTGGAAGTAAATTCCCACCGTGGAATGAAGTGTGTTCTTGCCATTAGAAGTCTCGGTATTGACATCGTAGCTGTTCCAGGCACATGCTGAAAGTTCGGAGGGAAGATTTGAGATACCACAAAAACTGCTGGTGCAATATCATTTGTGTTTTGCATACTCAGAAATAGTAGTGTGGTTTCACCGGTACGAGGTTCCGAAGTCACTGCGCAGATTGAGGCCATCAGGGATGTTCCGTTCTCCATCAGACCATGTGTAGGCAGTTTCTGTCTTCAGATACTTCACTTCAATGTAACCAATGCAATGATTGAAGCGATTCAGGAGGTAGTCCAAGAGCATTAGGTCAAAATAGGCCCTAACCTGGACATTTTTGGTAACAAGCTGATTTTTTCAGGATAGGTCCAGGAATATGTCTAGAATAACATACTAAAAGTCCTCATAAATCCTCCTTGAGCGTTTTCCGCAATCCAAGATGGCGTCCAAAATGGCCGCCTCTTCTGTTTTTCTCATAACTTTGCAAGCAGGTTTCCCCAAAACACACTTTAAATGTCTACATATATGTTTTGAAGTATGAGGAACTCATTAGAATACATCTTAAGAGATGCTGAAGCACGCAAGTACCAATAAGACCTCTTGAGTTCTTCCAAAAGTCCAGGCAGAAGCAGACGCCGACACCCTGATTGTCTCCACAGCACTAGCACTGGCAGAGTCAGAACATGTGCCAGTTGCTGTCGTTGGTACGGACACAGACTTACTGGTAATGCTAGTTGCTCGGGCAACCTCTTCCACAGATGTGTACATGCTATGCCGCAGTAATCCTGTCACGGTCTTCAACATTCATGAGATTCAGCATGCCATAGGGGACACAAGAAATCACTTGATGTTTCTTCATGCTGTGACGGGATGTGACACGGTCTCTGCGATCTATCGTCAGGGCAAGCGTAAAGCTTTCAACATGGTGCACAAGAAGCGGGACTACGACTTGCTGGATACCTTCACAAACAGTGGAAGCACCCATGACGAGGTGGAAAAAGCTGGGGAAGGCTTCATTCTTAAGCTTTATGGAGCCAGCAGTTTTGAATCTCTTGATGACTACCGTCACATCGCATACAAACGGGCAATCGGTCGCAGTTCCCTGAGTTCATCCTTTCAGCTAGAAAGTCTACCTCCAACTAGTGCTGCAGCAAAGCAACATTCATATCGCGCCTATCTTACCGTCCAGGAATGGATGGGTAACTCCTTATCTCCAACAGAATGGGGCTGGCGATTTCAGGACGGGACTCTTACCCCGGTAGAAACAGACATTGCTGTTGCACCCGACACTTTGCTGAACATGGTGGCATGTGGGTGTAAACCAGATGGTTGCAGAAGCATGACATGTAGCTGCAAGAAACTTGGGCTCTTTTGTACCTCAATGTGCAGTAAATGCAGTGGTCTCAATTGCAACAATACAGCACCAACTCTTATAGATGCCGACGATGATATTACCCCAACTTCAGAGGACATCAACATTGAAGATACAGCATCCGACGATGAAGACAATGACTGATGCAACTAGGTGTGTGCATGCGTAAGGTAAAGATTCATCTGAAACTTTTGAGGTTTGAATCTCTAGCATGATCTTGTTTTGAATGTCTTTGCCTCTTGAAACAGGCTAAAACAGCAGTGTGTTGATAAGTGGCGGACATTTTGAGCACCATTTGAATTTCAGAAAGAACTTCAGCGGTTTTATTGTTTCCTTTGTACTTCAAAGTATCTGAATGAGTTCCTTATTTCTCAAGACATAATATATTTAGAGATTTAAAGTGCATATTGAGGTAACTTAGTCACAGGGTCATGAGAAAAACAGGAAATTGCAACCATCTTTGGCGCCATTTTGGATTTTGGGACTAGTTCAAGTAGTTTTATTGGTATAGATATGCGTGTTTCAAATCTGCGAATAAGAATTTATCTAGATTCCTTGACTCCCATAACATATATAAAGACATTTTAGTGTGCTTTATTGGGTTACTTAGTTGCAGAGTTATGAGAAAACAACAACAGGAAAAGGGGCATTTCGGGCGCCATTTTGAATTTCAGGATGAGCTCAAGTGTTTTTATTGGTAAATGCGTGTTTTTGAAAAATTCCCAATAAGTATATGATTCATTTCATTGAGTCGCAAAACATATATTAAGACATTTAAAGTGCGTGTTGAAGTACCTTGGTGTAAAACCAGAAACGGCAGCAATTTCAGACGCCATTTTGGATTTCTGAAAGAGCTTAAGCGGTTTTATTCGTTTTTGTGTGTTTCAAAATCTTCCGATATGTATTGTATTGAGTTCCTTATACTTCAAAACATATGTGTAGACATTTAAAATGTGTTATAGGTAAACCTACTTGCAAAGTTATGAGAAAAACAGGAAATGGCGGCCATTTTGGACGCCATCTTGGATTGCGGAAAACGCTCAAGGAGGATTCATGAGGACTTTTGGTATGTTATTTCACACACATTCCTGGACCTTTCCTGAAAAAATCAGCTTGTTACCAAAAATGTCCAGGTTAAACCCTAATGCTCTTGGACTAAGGGTCAGGACTGATTTTGATCATGTTCGGGTTTCCAAACCCAATCCAAGTGCCTGATGCTTACATGGACAAACCCATCCCCATTGAACCCATTGAACACAGCATCCGACGCACTCGCAACAGTTTTCCTGTCTGTCAGGTTCGATCTGTGACCTGCTACAGGTACCATGTAAACCTGTACTAACCTGTTCCATGGTCGGGTTGTCGGTGACTAAACCGTCTCCCCCACCAGGTTTTCTGGTGAGGAGGGTGTTTGGATATGGACACCCAGCAGGATTAAAAACAAAACCTGTCAAAGGGCGGAGGAGCTCCTTGTGAGCCAACAGCCATCCATATCTAGTGCCCAACTGTCTGCGGACGTCCTCCTGCAGTTGGGTTACTTCTTATTATGAGGTTGGTGGCAGGATTTGCACTCCAGCCACCGTAAAACGCTTCATTCCGCAAAACGCAAAAACGCAAAAAAATCTGAAAACCCACTCCGTGGGAGTACCTCCTGTGCAGCTTCCCTTCGCAGGGCAGCTCACCGGATGATGGGATTGGGGCAAAGCCTTCGGGACCCCCAATCTTTGATAGGAGGGAAACCACGGGGTAACATCCCTGGGTCAGATTGCGGGAGAGTGTGTCGGAGTGGTGCTGAGGTGTCGTCCACCAGACGGCGGTCTCCTTGGGTTAACCTGAGGCGGTCCCTTCGGGTGGGTGCCTGGAATGTCCTATCCCTAAGAGAGGATGATCACTTGTCTCTGCTATCATCTGAGCTCAAGCGTTTGGACATCGGGATTGCAGCTCTCTCTGAGGTTCGGAGACCGGATTGCGGCGAGATAATGGTGGGTGGTTACACCTACTATTGGTCTGGTCACTCTGATGGTTACCATACCCAAGGAGTTGCTGTAGCTGTGTCCAATAAGCTGACCCCAATGATAATTGAGGTAACACCGGTCAACGAGCGTATTATGAGATTAAGGATTCGTCACTCCTTAGATGTCATTTCCCTG
>NW_028222373.1:15000-27500 GCF_056783735.1 Eptatretus burgeri
TGATGCAAAACATATCCCTCTTTATCATAGAATGTTGTTAATAACTTTTCTGTTGATTTACCTTTAATATTAAAACTTTTATGATAATCACTTAACCATTCTTTCTTTGGAGTTTCTTTCTCACATGCAAAAGGAAGATCTTTATGCTTATTATGAAGATCACTCGGGTACCTCAAATCAACTTCAAAATAATAACCTTCTTCTTCGTCATTCAATTCCTCTTGAGAAGAAATAACAATATTCATCAAAGCCTTTTCATAATCCTTTTCTTCCACCCACTCTAATTTACCATAAGGCAGAGATTGAGACATTGCCCATCCATACAAATTATTAGCATCAAAATACATCAAATAATTACTATCTTTTTCACTATCATAATTTGGGAGATATTTATTATTTGCTTTCGCATATCTTTTTGAACATACTTGTGATATTCCACCTCTCTTGGACTTCTCAATCATCAAAAGCATATCAACATCACTGATTAAATCTATATCTTGTTTTGTCATTTTCAACATTGCACTCCAAGCTAAACCAGGAGCTGTGAAATAGTGGGCAGGGTCTAATCCATAACAATTTTTATTATGACAGAGTGTTCTAAAAGCCTCAAACACATCAGCTAACAATAAAACATCTGTTTTTAGATATAAATCGTGATATTCTCCAAGGTTCTTTATCTTAAATATTTTCCATATTTCTTGTGCGTGTTTATATTCCTTATCACTTATCTCTTCTTCATAAAGGTTATTATAGAAACTTTCTTTTGAAGGAAGTTGTGTTTCTTTAAATCTCATAAATGAATCCATATAATCATAAGGATAAATTCCCTTACTTGTAAGAATTTTCTCTTTACTTTGAATTTCATTCCTTGTTTGAATTTCCTCTCTCGTAAGAATTCCTTCTTTAATCAGAATTTCATCTTTAATCTGAATTTCCTCTTTAGTTCGAATTTTCTTTATAATTAGAATTTCATCTTCAGTTAGAATTTCCTCTTTACTTTGAATTCTCTCTTTAATCTGAATTTCCTCTTTAGTGAGAATTTCCTCTTTTGGAAAGAATGAATTAAGATTTGGAAAAGAGTCCGTGGAGCTTAGATTTGATGCGAGGTAGGCTAGTGGTGTTCCCATAAACTTGTAAGAATCTAAAAACCTAATACGAGTTAAAGGTTTTGTGAATATCATTTTTGAAAATGAAATATACTTTTGACTTGTGTTTGTTATAGCAGAAATATTCCCTGGTGTTTTTGAAAGTTCATTTATAAATAGATGTGTATCATAGTTGGCGCTGTTGTGAAGAAAGACTGGAATAAAAGAAGGTAATTTATAATTAAGATTACAACAGGAATGAGCGGGACCTCTATATTTACCAGTAAGATGACAATGGTCTCTAACTTTAGACTCCTTAATTTCCCCCTCACAAATATGACAGATATTGTTCATTCTAAATTCTAATTTTTCTTCTTTGGTTAATTTCATCGGTTCATTTGTTTCTTTCATTAATTTAGTGAGTCTTATACAATCCTTTTCTAATCGTTTTACAAACTCTTGTGAAGCATTTTTTCCACGATAATGTTCAAGTTTGTTATACTTTTCTCCAACAGATGATTTGATATAATAACAAAAACCACAAGGAATATGTTTTTGATATTTATTTGTATATGGTTCTTTTGGATTAGGAGAAGCAGTATTTATCTTTTTAAGGATACATTCAAAATCAGCGTATATCACAAATGGGTGCATGATAGATTTATTATAATCTTCAAAATAAATCTTTTCACCAGGTTTAGGCATTGTAATTACAGCTGATTTATGATTACTACAATATTTTGAATGTTGTTCTAATCGTTCTTTTGTATGAAATGAATTAAGACATCGCTTACAAGGATATATTTTGTTTGCTGTTCTGAATACCTGAGAAGAGATTAATCTTGATAAATTATTGATGTATGTGTAATGTGAATTCTTTCCAACACTAAAATATAAAAGGTCAATGTGTGTTTCTTCATTTTTATAGTTGTTTGAAATTTTTAATATTTGAACTTTGTTTGTATCCGTTAATCCATATACATTAATAGAAAGATTATTCTTTTTCTCAAATTTAGGAATATCTGTTAATGGCATTGGGAATTTAAAATCTTTAATGTCCAAGGTATTCTCATATTTCATATATTGTTTTACTCTTTCTGAATTACATTTTGGTGGATGTAAGTGAGCAAGAACAGACCAGAGAAAACATTTATTATCATTGTTCTTAATATTAACAACTGCCTTCTTTAGTTTTATTTCTTTTGGTAATTCAATATAAGAAGAAGCTTTAAGAGGGTTTGATTTTAGAATGTGTATATCTAAAAAGATGATTTTTTTAATATTGAATCCACTTCCTACCACTGTATTATCAACATCCTCCTCTTGTCTTGATAGTTCTTCATAAACCCCACTATTCAAAAAATCTTGAAATGATGTTATAAAATGAAGATCTGTTCTCATATAAGGAGTTTGTTCTTCATCTTGTCGTTTCATATTCATTTTCACTCCCATATAAAACTTTAAAGTTTTTATTTCTTTTAATGTCTTTTTAATAAATTTTTCAACATCGGGTTTCACTATTTCAATTGATTCAGCTATTGATGATGGACCGGGTTCTCCAAATTGAAAAATCCTTATTTTTATATGCCCTTTAAATGCCCCATCAGTGTTTTCAATATAATAGTCTCCCTTTACTTTAAACTCATTTTTCTTGTGTTTTTGTGATTGAAGATGTTGATTATAACTACTCTTCAAAACATCCTTTGAACAGATATCACAATGTTTTCTTTCCAACTCAAGAGGAGATATTTGATGAAATAGATTAAATGTGTGTTTGTTGGTTCGGAGGTGTTTTCTATAATGTTTATATTCGTGATTACAAACATCGCAGTACGTTGTATTCACCATATTTATGGAATAAAACTTTGCTAAAACTAAAATTTTCTTGATGAAAATTTCGTTTAATTTATAGGTGAATCTGTGCTTAAAAACATTTTATCCTCCAACTTTTTCACTTAATAAATACAATGTTTCAAGACACAAAAGACAAGTTTCAATCAATCTCTTCATCTGTTAAAGATACTGAGAAATATGTCAAGGATGTAAAATTGAACAAAGATAAATATAACAACTATTGGATAAAAACTATTATGGTAAATAATATGAGTTCTTCAATTTCCTTCAGTGGAAGGGCTTTTAGTATACCTGGTAGAACATCAATTAAAGTATCTCTAACAAAAGTTTCTCCTCTCCTTCTAGTAATATATTCAAAACTAGAAAAAGCAATGAAACAAGAAAAAGTATCAAAGAACAAAAACCTTATGGATGAAGCTTTAGAAAGAAAAGATAAGACCATCTGTAATATGCAAGGAGAAATTTGTATTTTTTTCAACAACCTTAAAGATGTAAATCCTGATGAAATAAAGGATGTTAATATATCAGGTGAAATGACATTTCGTTCAATAGTAGTTAACGATAATTTTAAAATTACCTTTAATATAAAAAATGTTGTCGTTGAATCTGATAATGAAAAAAAGTATATCGATATCGATGGTAATATACAACTGAAAGTATAGATGAATTTCAGTTTAAGTAAAGTTTTACTTTATAAATATGCTAGACTTTCCTGATTCTCCATATGACAAATTTGAGAATTGTCCTGCGTGTGAAAGACAGGGATTAAACACAGAGTCAAAAGCCTATAAACAATGTATATTCTGTGATTATCTTCTAATTAATGATAATAAAAAATATAAAAAGGAAAATAATTCTTTTAGATTTACACCAAAAATGAATTACTTTACAAGATTGATTAGAGAAATGAATGTAAAGTATGAGGATGATAACACACCTTTCCTTACAAGGGAAGAAACTGAACGTATAAGAGAAATGTTCAAAGGATTGTTGTTGTATATTATTCATGGATGTAATTTTCAGGGAAATATCAACACAAGATATTGTATAAATAAAATAATGGATTATCTTGAAATTAAACCTGAACTTAGGATAAAATATAGAGTTTCTAAAAAAGCCAATAATAAATTAAATAACCTGTTTTTCAAATATATAAATGAATGATTTTTTACCTATTTGGGAAAATAAGATAAAATTTAACAACCATAAAAATCTCCCAAATTCATTAAGATGTCTCATAGTTGGTTCAAGTGGATGTGGAAAAACCTGCTTACTTTTAAAAATGCTCCTCACTCCCAACTTTTTAGATTATGATAATTTAATAATTTTCACAAAGTCGAGTTTTCAACCAGAGTATCAACTACTCTCACAAGGTTTTAATGCTGGTCTTCAAAAAGAAGATATAATAGGTTTATTTAAACGTCAAAAAAACCTAAATGATTATAACATTGAAGATATAATTCAACTATTTTGTGATACACAGAGATGTAAAAAGAAATCAAATCTTATAACTTGTATTCTTAGTGATAATACGGATGATATACCGTCTCCCCAAGATTTGGATAAATCAAAAAAGAACCTCGTTATCTTTGATGATTGTGTTAATGAGAGAAACCAAACGGTAATGGATAGCTACTACACAAGAGGGAGACATTCTTCTTGTAATTGTATTTATCTTAGTCAATCGTACTTTCAACTTCCTCGTCGTTCCATCAGAAACAATGCTAATACTTTTATTTTATTCAAGTTAAATTCAATAGATATCAATAATTTTTGGAGAGATAATTGTTCTACATTATGTAGTAAAAAGAAATTTGAGGATTATATGAAGCACACGACTGAAAAATATAAATATATTGTTGTGAAACAAGATGAGATATTAAGGGATATATTTTTTGTTTTATAAACAATTACATATATAAATGACAACTATTATTATAAATCTTGTGGGTAAATCTGCTTCTGGAAAAAACTTTCATAAATCAAGGTTCTTGTGTAGTACAAATGAGAATATTGTAAATTTACTTAAAAAACACCCCGTGATACGCATTGTATCAACAACAACTAGAGCAATAAGACCTGGAGAAGTAAAAGGTGAAGATTATCACTATATTTCAGTGGAGGAACATATGCGATTGAGGAATGAAGGACAAATATTTGAGGAGGTTTCTCTTGGTACAACAAAATATTCACATTGTAAGAGTGAGTTAAAGAAACTAAAATCTGGTGGTGTTGGGATATTAGAAACTAATCCAGAAGGAAGGAGACAAATTATTAAATATCTGAGCGGAGTGAAGATTTTATCATTCGGTTTTGATGTTGATGAAGAAACTCAACACAAACGTATGAAAAGCAGAGATGCAAGGATTAGTGAAGAAGAAATTACAACTCGCATTAATGTTAATAAAGAATTTGATGAAATATTTAAAGAAAAGGATTTATTTGAACACATCTACTTGAATGATGAAGAAAAGGAAAATTTCCCTGTTGATCTTTACAATTCATTAAATGATATTTTACAATAAATAAATGGATACAAAAGAAAGAGCAAGAAGATTTAAGGAACATCAAGAGTTGGTTTCAAAAGTTGTAAAACAACAGGAAGACATAAAGAAGAAACGCAGACAGAAACTAACGGGCGAAGAAGCATTTGAAAAAAAACAAGAGAAATTTTTTAAACCACTTTTAAAAACTTCCCAAGAAAAAATGAAAGATGTTTCCACAGTTCCCACAGTAGAATATACTCCTAGAAAGCTTCAAATGTTAAAAGATTTCAGTCAAATGACGGAGGAAGAATTAGAGCATTTAGGAGAATTAGAATATGATGATGAAGGTTTATTTCAACAACTGGAAGAGATTAATCAACCCCCTGATTATATTGTGAATGCTGTTCAAAACAATGAATATTCAGCGGATTCAAAAACCAAAGCAGGACTCATTCCAACAGAACAACCAGCAATATTTCATCTTGTTCAAGAAAAGGTATTGATATTTAATGATGAATTAAGGTTCTTAAGTTCTGCTCAACCCCTGTTAAACTAACTCCGAGATTAATGTTTCTTCTCACAAAAGATGGAAGACAAGGTTCAACTGTGAGGGATGAATCAAAGTATATTGATAAACCATTGGATATGGAAAATAATGATGATAGAGTATATATTGATTTGCTGAACACTCTAAATTATAAGGTTATTCTTTCTGGTAAAAGTAGGAAGAATGAGAAGGAGAAACACATTATTCAGGCTTTAAGTATCCTTGGTTCAGGTATTAGTTTTCTTCCAAATGACCCATCGCAATTAGTTAATAGACTGTTATTGTTGTTCGGCAGTAAGAAGGCTGGAAATAACAATTGTTTTAATGAAGCATCAGCCATTTTAGACCAGTTGATGAACATGAAAATAATTAATAAATCTCAATATGAAGACATTTTATCTCATATTAAATAAGATGAGAAGCACAATCCTGAGTTTTAATTTCACAACAAGCGACCACACATCTTCATTCCCATACCCACTACAACTTGACACAACAAAAGAATATGAGGCATCTTTATTGTCCATGGAGACTTATAATACCTTATTTAATATAACCGAGAAAAATGACAAGTTTAGTTATAATCCGGGAAGTGGATACAAAACGATAACAGTCTGCACCGGAGCATACGAGATTTCTCAAATATCTTCCGAAATTGCTCGTCTTATGAAAGAACAGGGTGATGAACCAAAAAATATTATTATAAACATTCAAAAACATACTTCAAAATCAACGATTAAAGTTAAAAATAACTACAAGGTTGATTTCACAATTGATAATTCATTTAGAGAGTTATTAGGTTTCTCCTCAAAAAAGATTGAAACTAATGGGACGTTTTACAGTGATAATGTCATTCAAATATCCTCAGGAATAAATTCGGTGTTAATTCACTGTGATTTGATTGATGGTGCTTATAATGATGGATTAAAAACAAATACAATATTTTCATTCAGCGCATACTCAACCCCAATTGGTTATAAATTCAATATGGAGCCTAAAAATTTGGTTTATCTACCTGTGTCAGGAAAAACCATACACAGAGTAAATTTTAGGATAACCGACCAAGATAATCGTGTGATTTCTTTTAATGGAGAAGTTATATCCATCAGAATTCACCTACGTGAAGTTTTTCAATAAATAAATACGATGGTTATTGTGAGGAAACACGAGTTGGGAAAATATAAAATAATTACAGGGGATGGGATGTTCCTTTCCCCATACTACAAGGGTGAAGGTATGTATCTTGGTAGAGGATACTATAAACCTAAGAGACAAAGGGGTGTCGGACATCAATTTAGAGGAGATGGGATAATTGATACTCTCATGGGTATTGGTTCAACTATTCTTAAACATAAAGACCTAATTGGTTCAACTGCTTCTGCTGTGGGAAATGTAGCAGGTGCTGTAAAGAGTATAAAAGATGCTCAGAAAGAATCTCATAAATTACAAGCAATAAAAGAAATTAAGAAAGGTAAAACTCAGTTGTCCCCCCAAGAACGACAGAAAATAATTCAAATACTTGGATCAGGGTTTCAAAAGTTTTAACATCTTTTTCCTAAATAAATACAAGTATGGAAGCAATTGATAGTATCTATGATTTGGATGATACTATTATTATCTCAAACTCCACTAAAAAAGAAGATTACTTCAAGGTAAATGCAATAACTGGAACAGACTGGAATACAAATGGTACAAAAAGTTTTGAAATAAATAATCAACAAACCTATTTGAATCTCTCCGAAAGTTTCTTGTTGTGTAAATTTAAATTCACTAAGGCTGGGAATAACACAAACGCTACACTTGTAAATGATTTCTTCTGGAAAATGTTTGATAGTGTGCGATTGTATATTGGAACACAAGAAGTTGAAGCGGTTGATTATGTCTCTGCTGTATCTGAAATGATGAAATTTACACTCTATACATTCAGTGATAGAATGGGAAAGGGGTCTGTCGAAGGTTTTATTCCTGATATGTCAACGGGAACAAACACAGACCCTGGATATATTCAAAGGAAAGGAATGTATAATGATGATACAAAAGCAGAAAATAGTTTTACTGTGGCAGTTCCTCTTAAAGGTATATTTGGATTTTGTGATTATGATAAAGTTCTGTATGGTCTTAAAATTAGATTTCAACTACAAAGGAATGATAATGAAAATAGATTGCTTTTTGGTGTTGGTAATGCTTTTGGTGATCAGAATAAATTTGTAATTGAGGAGATGAGTTGGTATATCAGTGAATATACTCCTAATCTTAAAACAGAAGAGATGTTGAATCGAAGACTTAACTCAAAGAGACCACTCAGTGTATCATACCTCAAAAGAAGATGTCAACACGTTAAACTCAATCAAACTACTTACACGTGGAATTTGGGTGTTCTGGAAGGAAAGCCACGATATCTGTGGATGATTTTTAAAAAGCCAGATGGTGATACTGCGACTGATAAGAATAATGCATTGAGTGATAATGCTAAGGTGAAACAACTTCGCGTTTCTCTAGATGGAACATTTTATCCACGAGATAGATTGGAAATTAATTGGGAAAAAAATGATTTTGCTGAAGCATACAAGTCTTACCAAAAGGTGTGTGAAAGTAATGGAAATAAAGAACCTATTTTGGATATGACAGCATTTAAAAGTTTGTATACAATCTATACGTTTGACCTGAGCGCTCAAAAAGAAACTATAAAGTCTAATCGAGTGGATACTTCCCTATACATTGAAAGAGGAGAGAGTGAAGAAGTTGATACATATTGTTTGCTTTTGGAAGAAACAGAATTGCAGATTAATACAGATAATGGTGTGATGATTAGTCTCACATAATTTTTTTGTTAAATAAATGAGTGGCAAAGTACCAACTGGGGTATATGTTAATCAAATCAATCTTCATAAACTATCATCTTGTGTTCAAAATCAAAAGCCTTGTACGATTAACGTTAATACAATTCAGAGAAAAGGAGCAGTAAGAATTGATGTTTTGCTCACAAGAGAACAGGTTAAAATCTTGAATGACACTGGCTCACTTAAAATTAAAATGACAAAACCAATGTTGAAAAAATATTCAATAAGAGAGACGAGTGGAGGATTTCTCCCATTTCTAATTCCTTTATTTGCTGGTTTAAGTGCGGTTGGAGCATTGACGGGTGGTATTTCAACAGCGGTCAAAACTGCCAACGAAAGGAAGGCTCAACTCCAGGCTCAAAAGAATTGGAAAGACATAACAAAGAGTTGGAGAAACAAATTAGTGGAAGTGGTGTAATTGTAGATTTTGCTGAAAAACTTGAAGGTCTGCCTGATAAAGCGAGATTGTTAGTTGGAGATATGCTTTCTTCTATAGCACAAGCAGGTGTAAAATTAACGAAAAGAGGTAATGGATTATATCTTTCTAATAAATAAATGAGCATTGATGAGTGGTTGAAAGAATTTGGAAAGAATACAACATCAAATTTACAACTTGCCAAATATTGTAAGAAATTAAAAATTCATAATGTGGTTATTTGTATGAGAGATGAATTAACAAATGTGTCGAAACATACAAAGAATATTATTATGAACTTAGAAGATAATGATGGGAACGGTTCTCATTGGGTTTGTATTTTTAATAGTCAAGACAAATATTATTTTGATAGTTTTGGTCTTCCACCACCTGTTGAAGTCATAAAATTCTTACAGAATGGTGTTTATCAAACATTTCAAGTCCAAGAATTAAATTCCAAGTGTTGTGGTCAATTATGTCTATATGTGTTATTTCAACTCAACAAAAATAAAAAATTTTATGATATTATTTTTAATCTAATATAAATGACTTATGTTGGTAAAGATGGTTCTATCTTTGGTGTATCTCAAGAACTGGATATTGATTTATCAAATTATTACACAAAGGCACAGGCTGAACGATATAAATATAATATAAACAAAAATATTAACATGAAAAATGCTTATAAATTAAAAATTATCCAAGCCCGACTGACGCGAATGACTTGGTGAGATTAAGCGATTTATCACAATATATATACTTAAATAAAACGGCTGTGTATTCTAAAGATACAGAAGTGTTGATATTATCTCCAGGTCATACAGAATTCACAGTTCGAATTAAAATAAATTTTTATAAAGAAGGGCGTATCGTTTGTATGAGAATAGAACAATGGGGGTATGATATGAATGATTTAGGGTATAATTGGTCATTTAAAATTAACCTCGAAGACCTGGAACAATTAAATCAGTCTCGTAAGGAAGAATATTATCCACTTGGTATCGAGAATGAGTTTTGTGGAGCCACGATTAGTAAACAACAAATAAAAGAATTTAATAAGGGTAAATATAATAATGGTTTTGCCCTTGTTTATCTCATGAAAACAGAAAAAACAGGATTATATATAATAAGTAAGGAAATACAAAATGATTTAACTATGGGAAGATGGGGAGGTGTTTCGTGCCATAATATTATTCTAACATATATTTCTAATACATAAATGACAGCAAGAAGGCTTCAAGAAAATTATCATTTCTGTGTTCAAGCATACCTTCAAGAAAAGGGTATTCGGTATTTTAATAAATATGTTCTACAACATAAGAATGAGGTATTTTCAATAAAAAGATTGGCATTATGCTGATGTTGATAAACCAACAACTTTAGATTTAATTAGAATGTTAAATAATGAAAAAATTATAAGGTTAAGAAAAGGTAAGGCTCTTTTAGAAATTCAAAAGAAATTTTATTGGTATCCTGTTGTAAAAAATTATTTTGGATACAGGAATAACAAGAAATCCTGATGAATATATGTATAATATTCTATGGGGTGTAAACGATTCAAGTATAGTAAGGGATGAGGAAGGAGTTGAAGAAGAGAGGGAAGAGGAGGAAAAGGAGAAGGAGGAGAGAGAGAAGGAGGAAAGAGAGAATAGAGAGAGGGAGGAAAGAGAGAAGAGAGAGAGGGAGAAGAAAGAGAAGGAGGAAAAGGAGAAGAGAGAGAAGGAGGAAAAAGAGAAGAGAGAGAGGGAGGAGAGGGAGAAGAAAGAGAAGGAGGAAAAAGAGAAGAGAGAGAGGGAGGAAAGAGAGAGAATAAATAAATATTATAGTATGGAAACCAGTGAGATTCAAAAACGAATAGAGGTATTACAGAAAATAACTCAACCCACCGAGGAGGAATACAAAGAATTAACAAGTCTATTTGCAATACTTTCAACAAAACTATTAGCATCGTCAAGCTATTCATTTTAATTCAAGTTTTTTCTTAAATAAATGGAGGAGAGAGTGAAGGCATTTCTAAGGATTCTTTATGTTTTAAAAATTAAGATTCAAATGTGCATGTTGGAAACTAAAAAGGTTTTTGCACTCTGCAGAAATTTTTCTCATAAATAAATGAGTTATTGTCTCAAATGTAAATAAAAACTAATTCTAAAAATATTTCATATATTAAAAGTAAAAATAACAGGGTTATACAAAAAGGTATATGTTCGGTGTGTGGTACAAAAAAATCAATTTATCTCCAAACACAAACTCGGAGGAGATATACAAAAGTTTTTATCAGGAAGTAAATTTACAACTACTGGAATACCAGGGGAATTACATCTTCCAGGGTATTCTTTCTGTGGTCCAGGCACAAACTTGGATAAAAGATTAGATGAGGCAAACAATCCTAAATCCTGGAGTAAACCAATCAATAGAGTTGATGAAGTGTGCATGAGACACGATATTGATTATGGGAATACCACAACGTTGGAAGAAAAGCATGAAGCCGATAGAGAAATGTTGTATAATTTGTCTCTGATACAAAATCCAACCTTGAGAGAAAAAGTTGATAGGTTCATCGTGAAGAAGATGATTAGTGCTAAATTGAAACTTGGACTTGGAAATTCAAAAAACTTATAGGCTCTAATGATGCCATTAAGACTGAAGAGCAATTAGCTGATGAATTACATAAACCAATATTCACAAAGTTTCAGCGAAGGAAAGTTTATTCCAAGGAAGTTGATTATATCTGGTCTGCTGATTTGATTGAACTCAATAATGATAAGGGGTACAAGTATGCTTTAACCGTTATTGATTTGAGGAGTAGATATGCGTGGGTTGTCCCTTTAAAAAACAAAACAGGTAATACTCTTATGTTAGCTTTTCAACAGATATTTAATAAAAGTAAGAGAAAACCTAAGAAATTGTGGACTGATGAGGGTAGAGAGTTTTATAACAAGACATTTATGAATTTTCTAAAAAATAACAGTATTACATTATACAGTACCTTTAATGAAGGGAAGGCAGTTGTTGTTGAACGTTTTAATCGTACCTTAAAAGAGAGACTATATAAAAAATTCACACAACTCGGTTCACAACAATGGTCATCTTTTATTCAGGATATTGTGGATAAGTATAATGACACGATTCACACGTCAACGAATATGAAGCCATCAGAAACATTTACAAAATTAAAATATGAAAAAGAGATTAATGTCAGAAAACCTAAGTTCAAAGTTGGTGATATCGTAAGAATATATAGGTGGAAATCTCATTTTGAAAAGGGTTTTACTG
>NW_028222373.1:42500-44710 GCF_056783735.1 Eptatretus burgeri
TGTGTGTGGGCTTGTGTGGAGTTTTTGTGTGGAGGTTGTGTGGAGCTTGTGTGGGGTTTGTGTGGGGTTTGTGTGGGCGGGGCTTCGGTGGGAGGGAGCGTGTGTGGGCGGAGTCAAAAAGGGGCGGAGTCAAAAATTTCAATTTATTGGAGCTTGTGGGGGGTGTGTGGTGGGGTTTTGTGTGGGGTTTGTGTGGGCGGGGCTTGTGTGGGCGGGGGCTTGTGTGGGTGGAGCCAAAAAGGGCGGAGTCAAAAAATTTCAATTTATCTTTGTCTTTTTGTAATTCCTGTGAATAAAATGAACCTAAAATCTCTTCCCCTTCCAAATCATATATCTTATAAGTCCAAGGAACCGTATCTATTACATCAACAATTTTTAAAGCTCGTTGGTCCATCTTTTTCGTATAACCTTTTTCAAAATGAGATTTCCACTTATATATTCTTACGATATCACCAACTTTGAACTTAGGTTTTCTGGCATTAATCTCTTTTTCATATTTTAATTTTGTAAATGTTTCTGATGGCTTCATATTTGTTGACGTGTGAATCGTGTCATTGTACTTATCCACAATATCTTGAATAAAAGATGACCATTGTTGTGAACCGAGTTGTGTGAATTTTTTTATATAGTCTCTCTTTTTAAGGTACGATTAAAACGTTCAACAACAACTGCCTTCCCTTCATTAAAGGTACTGTATAATGTAATACTGTTATTTTTTAGAAAATTCATAAATGTCTTGTTATAAAACTCCCTACCCTCATCAGTCCACAATTTTTTAGGTTTTCTCTTACTTTTATTAAATATCTGTTGGAAGGCTAACATAAGAGTATTACCTGTTTTGTTTTTTAATGGTACAACCCACGCATATCTACTCCTCAAATCAATAACGGTTAAAGCATACTTGTACCCCTTATCATTATTGAGTTCAATCAAATCAGCAGACCAGATATAATCAACTTCCTTGGAATAAACTTTCCTTCTCTGAAACTTTGTGAATATTGGTTTATGTAATTCATCAGCTAATTGCTCTTCAGTCTTAATGGCATCATTAGAGCCTATAAGTTTTTTGAATTTCCAAGTCCAAGTTTCAATTTAGCACTAATCATCTTCTTCACGATGAACCTATCAACTTTTTCTCTCTCAAGGTTGGATTTTTGTATCAGAGACAAATTATACAACATTTCTCTATCGGCTTCATGCTTTTCTTCCAACGTTGTGGTATTCCCATAATCAATATCGTGTCTCATGCACACTTCATCAACTCTATTGATTGGTTTACTCCAGGATTTAGGATTGTCTGCCTCATCTAATCTTTTATCCAAGTTTGTGCCTGGACCACAGAAAGAATACCCTGGAAGATGTAATTCCCCCTGGTATTCCAGTAGTTGTAAATTTACTTCCTGATAAAAACTTTTGTATATCTCCTCCTAGTTTGTGTTGGGAGATAAATTGATTTTTTGAACCACACACCGAACATATACCTTTTTGTATAACCCTGTTATTTTTACTTTTAATATATGAAATATTTTTAGTATTAGTTTTCTTTTTACATTTGAGACAATAACTCATTTATTTATGAGAAAAATTCATGCAGAGTGCAAAACCTTTTTAGTTTCCAACATGCACATTTGAATCTTAATTTTTAAAACATAAAGAATCCTTAGAAATGCCTTCACTCTCTCCCCCATTTATTTAAAGAAAAAAATAAAAATGAAAAACTTGGAATTAAAATACCTGTCTTCTCGATGTCAATAGTCTTGTCGAAAGTATTGTAAATAGACTTATCAATTCTTTGTTTTCCTCCTCGGTGGGTTGAGTTATTTTTCTGTAATACCCCTAATCTTTTTTTAATCTCACTGGTTTCCATATTTTGATATTTATTTTGTCTCGCTCTTTCCTCCCTCTCCTCCTTCTCTTTCTTCTCCCTCTCCTCCCTCTCCCTTCTCTTTCTTCTCCCTCTCCTCCCTCTCTCTCTTCTCTCTCTCTCCTCCCTCTCTCTCTTCTCTCTTTCCTCCCTCTCTCTCTTCTCCCTCTCCTCCTTCTCTCTCTTCTCTTTTTCCTCCTTCTCTTTCTTCTTCTCCCTCTTCTCCTTTTCCTCCTCTTCCCTCTCTTCTTCAACTCCTTCCTCATCCCTTACTATGCTTGAATCGCTTACACACCCATAGAATATTATACATATATTCATCAGGATTTCTTGTTATTCCTGTATC
>NW_028222374.1:0-12500 GCF_056783735.1 Eptatretus burgeri
AGGACCTGGCTGCTGTGTGAGTTTGGAGTCGGCTTCGAGAGAGGGGTCATCGACAGGGTTTCAACCTGCGTCTAACTATGGTGGGCTTCTGACTGTCCCTACTCACCTCACGGCTCGGCAACGTCTTGGAATGTCATGGACCCAGCCTGCCGGAGTCCAGCACCCCGGTGGCCTTGTCTGGTAGACAGGCCAGGCCTGGACTTACATGCTGGACCTTGTGAAAAAGCAAGCTGGAGACCCACCATCGATCTGGCGGTCTTGTGCGGCCGACATTGCGCGAACGCGCTGAGCAGGTCAGAGCATGGGAGAACGGGTCAGAAACGCGCTGAGCACGGGTCAGAACGCGCTGAGGAGGGTGCGCAAAGCGGTGCCTTGAGAAGAAAATGGGCCGGACGCCCTCTCCATTTGCCCACGCGGCGTGTTCGAGCTGGGGGCGCTCGAGATCCGTGGGCATCAGCATTACGAGCCACATTCGTGCTTTTGACACTTTCACTCTCATCCATGAAGAGCATCACCAAGTACTCTGTCTTGTCTGCATGCTGTCTGTGTCTTGTCTGCATGTCATTTACATGGCCATCTCGTCAGAGTCCGCTTCGAAACGGCCGCAATCCGTAGACCCGAGTTAAGAAAGGGTAGAGGGTGTAATTATAACATTGTCATGAATGCTTTGCTTGTGTGCAGCTATTCCCCAATGTCCCCAATAAATCTGGCTGAATGGTGGTGCGTTAATTAGGTGCCGCGTCGAGAAAGGATCCGCTCGATTTGGATATAAAAGAGGAAATGGTTACAGACTGGTCGACTCCGCTCGGTCTCTGACAAAACAAGTCTGTAACCGGGGTATATTCCCCCAGATGGCAAGGTCCAGGTGTATTTTGGGATGCAAAATGATTTAGAGGCAACGTAACCCGAAATTATTTTGCCGAAACTGCTTCGGCGTTATAACCCCGGAGAGGCAGCGGTGGTGAAGGTGGTGCTGAATCTGTCACATTTGGCTGTCGAGAGTAGGGTGCGAGAAAAGCCAAACTGGCCTGGACAGTGATTGATGCACTCGTGGAGCCCCACACCCACCCCCAGATCCGTAACAATATATATATATATATATATATATATATATATATATATATATATATATATATGTTGTATATATATATATATGTATATATGTTATATTATATATACGAGGTGTGTTCAAAAAGTATCCAACCTTAATTTTCATGCGTAAACAAATGAAGCTCGGGAGGCGTGGTTTGGTGCACGTATGTAGGCGATCCTAATTCGTATGCGTGAATATTTTCCCACCTGCAGAAGCAGTCAGTCGCCGTGGAGACCGCCGATGAGTGAGGAAGTGTAAGAGAGTGAGCGCCGTCTGATTTTCGTTTTTGACAAAATGGTGGAAAACTTGAACAACGCTACTGCATCAAATTTTGTGTCCAAGCTTGGTGGTTCCTAAGTGGAGACGATCCGCAAGATTCAACAGGCCTTCGGGAACGAAGCAATGGGCACCCCACAGATAAAAGAGTGCTACAACCACTTCCAAAGATGGTGGCACATCAGTGGAAAGTGAAGCACGTTCACAGTAGGGCCTCAAACGCCCGAGAATGCCAAGATTGTCATTGACCAAGTGAGGACCCTGCTGATGCAGGATTGTCGAATCACGATCAGAGAACTTTCAGGCCGAGGCGGGCATCAGCATTGGATCCCGTTCATTCCATTGTGACTGAGGATTTGGGCTTGGGAGAATCTCCAGCGAGGATTGTTTTCAAGCTGCAAACGATCGAGCAGAAGAAACTCCGTTTGGAGATGCGCACAGAACATGCTGGAGACTGTGAACAGTGATCCCAACTAACTGGCCCACAGTGATCACTGGCGATGAGACCTGGGTTTATGGGTGCGACCCAGAAACCAAGTTCCAATCATCACCGTGGAAGCATCCAACATCCCCGAGGCCAAAAAAAAGCAAGGAAGGTCCGCAGCAATGTCAAGGTCATGCTGACCGTCTTCTTTGACTCCAAGGAGACGTGGGACACCATCACGAGTACGCACCACAACGAGCACAACCATGCCAAAGAGTACTATTAAGAGGTACTGCGTCGCCTTCGTGACGCTGTGCGGCATAAGCGGCCGGACCTGTGGGCAGCGGGGTCAATTGGCAGCTCCATCACGATAACGCACCCGCCCATTCTTCACATTTGATAGAGTTTCCTGGCCAAACACAACACACCTGTGCTTCGTCAGGCTCCCTACTCTCCTGACATGGCTCCGTGTGACTTCTGGCTTTCCCCAAAGCTAGAAAATGCCCCTGAAAGGAGGTGCCAGATTTCAGTCCAGAGAAGACATCATGCGGAATGTAGCCAGGACCAACTGCGCGCCATCCCAAAAGAGGCGTTCCCCGCGCTGGCTTCCGACAGTGGCAGAGACCGTTGGGGAGAAGTGTGTGCAGCAGCCAAAAGGGGCGACTTTGAAGGAAGATTAGTGTAAGTTTGTTGTATCTGAATACTGGTATTTTTTATGAACAAAGGTTGGAGATGCCTTTGAACACACCTCGTATATATAAGCTTATATATATATATATATATATATATATATATATATATATATATATATATATATATATATATATATATATATATATATATATATATAGTATGTGCCCGTAAAAAAAAAATTCATAAATAAATATTCAAACCACGAGCTACAATCAACAACCACATAGAGCCGTTTCTTCACTCTACATGGCAGCCGGACGTGTGTGACCCGGAAGTTTGCATATTATTTGCAGTTACGATTATTTGCAATCTAGGTTTAATACCCAATTATTCAATTATAGCACCAAAGTATTTTTACCTTTTCGCAATGTATAGAGTGGCAAGGAAAAACAAAGAGAGAGAAGAGAAGAGAGAGAAAAAATTTACTTCCTGGTTTGGAGCATACCAGCACTCTGATGTTACCGAAATGTATGTACCGTCTCTCATATAGAAAACGATCATAACTTACGGTATAGAAAGCAATCATAACTTGGGGCATTGTGTTTATCCCATAAATGCGCATGTAGGAAATCGAGAAGTTATTAGAATACTGCGAAGTCATCACTATCCGAAAGTCCGTGCGTTATAACCCGTCATGGCGAAACCGCGGCTGGGCACCACTCCCCATCGTACGCCCACACAACGTGTCTTGTCATTAGTTTGGTAAATCAATGGCCATAACTAGGAAGGCACTTGTCCGATTAATATCAAGCCTTCGAAAGAGCACATGCTCAGGTCCCCAGCAATAGACCTGGCAAGTTTCAGTGAGATCCCGGACCAGTGGTTCTCGAGCAACAGCAGTCTCTCGCAGTCTCTCGCAGTCTCTACCGCAGTCTCTCGCGCACACACACACACACACACACACACACACACACACACACACACACACACACACACACACACACACACACACACACCTAGAATTATATATATATATATATATATATATATATATATATATATATATATATATATATATATATGTAGATATATATATATATATTGTTGTGGTTGACGAAAGTCGCAAACCACCATTCAGGTCCCTTAGAGTGAAGATATCTCTGTAAGTATATGTGTGTAGTTAGGCCCAAACCCGTTGTTTCGAGGGAATAAATGTAATTCATTAGAACTGCGACCCTTCCAGATAATACGTTTTCTTTTTACTATCTTTATTTGAGACCAGCCGCCATTACTACCACCACCAACCACGTCTCAACAGCCATCACACAACAACCACCAACCACCAACGCCGCTTCACAACAACAACAACAACTTCCAACAGCCACGACCTTTACCGTCTAGCTCGCCCTCACCAACCATCGCATCACCGCCATTCCCGCGCCGCTTGTGGGCACCGATACTGGACTCGTGCAGGGCGCGCACCGAGCAGCAGGTGCAGAAAACACCAGCCTTTCCGAAGAAATCGGATCCACAAAAACTATTCACGCCCACTTCTGTTCCGTCCTATCAGCGAGCATGGGAGCGATTTGAAAGCCCCGCCTCCCAGGTGCGTCAGAGTATAATCACTATATGCAGATTCGCGGATCAAAAGCATTCACGCCCACTTTTCCTCTGTCCAATGCGGGGAGCCAGCCGGAGGTAAAGGGTCGAAGGTGAAGGAGCGAAGCCCCGGGGGCTATAAAGGGCCGCGTTCGCTCGCCAAAAAGTTGAGTTGGGTCCGGAAGAGTCGGAGAAGTGGAGTTGGAAAAGAGTCAGTCAAGGAGAGTGGAGTTGGGAAGAGTCGGAGCAGTTGTGAGTTTGGGAAAAGCCAGTCAAAAGAAGAGTCGGAGAAAGCAGTTGGACGGAGCTGAGGAGAGTGGGAGAGTGGGGGAGTTGGAGAGGTGGCGGCGGCGAAGGCAGTCGAGAAGAGGCGCTCCGTGTCAGAGTCGGGGAGCTGCGGAGAGGGAGGCCGATAACGCGACCGAGGTCGCGGTGGAGACGCTCGTCGCGGGACCCGAGCCAGCGAGATATCCTCATCCCCCGAGCATCAACAACCCCCTCCTGTTCCCCCCCCCGCGCTGAGATAGTGCGAGAAGAGGGCCCCGTTCCCACCCCATTCCAGACACTGTCCGCGAGGCCCGCGGAGTCGAGCGCCACTGCTCATTTTGCAGCTCATCACCAAGGCGGGTGAGCTCCACGCGGTCTCGGCCCCGGGCCCGTCTTGCCCCTCATAGTGGAGGAGGTGGTCCTTTTCTTTTTTGCTTTGAGTATATGTGTTGTCGGCGCCGTCTGCTGAAGTAAAACTGTATAAGTGTTGCCGTGTGCTCGGTAGTCGGTGGTAGATCTGCATTGTGTTTTGCTTTTACATTTGCTTTTGTAGTGCATTAATGTGTTTCTTCTTCTTTTTACATTTGCTTTCGATTGTATGTTAACATATGTGTGCTTTCCGTTTGCCACATGAATAAATGTGCTACATGTTGAACTGCTTTCCCGTTTCGCTTCGTCTTTTCCTTTATTGAATCTCCATCCTTACTTCACGTAAAGGGTTGGTCGTGAAACAAAACGCCTGATAATTAATCGAACCGTCAGGGTTGACGATAACACCGCTCGGTTATCCCGATAAACCGCGGAACGGGTCGCTTAAAGTTGCCCGTGTCCGAAGTCGACTTTCGGCGAGGTGCGATCGCCCGGTCTACCCTCCGTGTGGGTACTTAGGTAGGTCGGGTTTGGCGAGCCACGTGGGATTGTCCGTCCGGTGGGCGACGTGCCGCGATTCGAGGATTACGTGGCCGCTCGCACGCATGGCAGGCTGCGAATCCACAACACCGTAGATGTCAGGTCGTGCGATATAAAGTTAAACTCATCGCCCTCACTCGCGGCACTGGTATCGGAGGAGCAGGAAAACGGGCTCTCCTGTCTCCGGCTAAATTCACGAGGAATCGGTCCAGGGGTGAGAAGAGCGACCCTGATTCCCTCCAATTTTTGAGCGAGTTAAATTAACCCTTTACGAGAAATAAGATGGCGTCTCCAAGGCGAGCGGGAGCCGGGGAAATTGATGAAATGGATGTAGAATGTGTAGAATCCATGGTCCGGGATGAAAACCCAGAGCCCGAAATAGGTGCGGCGGCGGCCGTAAGGTAACCATGACACGTCCACTCCCCCTCTCCACCAAAACCCCTGATCGCCCGAAACGGCTCATCACCCAAGCGCACCTGACGCTGGCCTTTATGCGCCATGCTGGCAGCAATGACAACCAGGATGGATGCGAATGCCCGCAACAAATGAACGAAAAAATGGATGCGAATACACAAAAAATGGATGCGAATACACAACAAATGAACGGCATGGATGCAGAATACACAACTTAGTGAACGAAAAGATGGATGCGAATACACAGCAAATGAAGGAAGAAATGAAAGGGCTGCGGGGTGAGACGCGGAACATGGGCCGAAGCCTGCAGGGGGGCATGAAGGCGGTCACCGCGGAGCTCAAAATAGCGACGCCACGTGTAGGAGCGAACGAGCTGGGAGGGAGTGCAACGGCTGTCAGGCTTCCCTTGGTGGAGGCGGGTGAAAAAGTAATTCGGGGGACGTGTTGGGCGAGGGTCGTGACGGAAAAAGTGACGGTAACCGAGAGGGACAAACTAAGTGGGGTGACGGAGACGTGCACGAGGGAGATAAGGGAAGAGACGGAAATAATAGTTGGAACAAAGGGAGGTAAAGGGTGAAGAGGTGACTGAGTTGGCAGAGACACGGGAGATGGGAGCAGATAGAGGGAAGACTACACGATAAAGACGGGAGTGAAGTGACGCACACACACACACGAGAGGTAGTGGAGGATAATGGGGGTGAGCTCGTGTACTGGGTGGAGGCCCAGTGCGAGAGCAGCTGGATGGCCTCCTCCAGGAACGAGGGGAGGGAGTATTCCCCCTTGAGGCGAGTCACGACCAGGTGGGTTCGGTCGTGCTTTTGCGAGGTTGAGGGGAGGAGTGCGGCAGGACAGGTGCACACGAACGCAGGGGTATAGAGGCCCCGGAGACCCTTGTGGGGACATGAATCCCCGGTGTGGTTTGGCCCTGTGTGTGTGGTGCAAGGTGTGAGTGCGTCCCCGTGTGTGGATGAAACACGCCAGTATGGATGAGACACCGCGGGCGACAGTGCCCCCGCGTGTGTGAGTGAGTTTTACCGCGGGCGGGATTCCCCCGCGTGTGTGAGTGAAACACCGCGGTTGAGTGCACCCGCGTGTGTGAGTGAGGAACGTGCCATGGGTGAGGCACCGCGGATGAGTGCTTTACCCCCCCCCCCCCCCCCTTTTACACACACACACACACATTTACCCACATGTGTGAGTAGTATGGTTTGTGTGAGGGGAAATGGCGCGAGTGAGTGAAAGGCCGCGAGTGAGTGGAGCCACGTGTGCATGTGGGGAGATGGCATGCGTGAGTGAGCGGCCGAGTGCAAGGGACACACGTGTGTGAGGAGAGAGCGGTATGTAAGGGAGATGTCGGTTAGCATGTGTGAACATGCAGCCGCGTCTCCTGGTGTGAGGATTTAATGGAGTGGAGTGTGAGCGTCGTGGCTGCGCAGGTGTGCGTGGGTGGAATGGAGACTACGACGGCGACATGAGAGGGGAAGAAAGCCGAGTAGCGGCTGTGGTTGTTTCGGGGACAGTGCCGGGTTCTTCAGCAGTGAGCACGAGGTCCGTGCTGTGCAGCGCACGAGGCCCCCACGTGCTCGCTTGCGAGAGTTAAGTCCCGGAAGATCCGGAAACGCCGCACGCGGTGGATTTGCCGATCCGCGAGGGCGGACAAGGGCCCAGAGCAGGTTTACTGATTTGGACCGGAGCGGGTTCTCCACGCGATACCGTGTGTGTTAAGCTCCAACGGGCAAAGCACATGTGTTTCGCGTGAGAAACCCCTCGAGGCACGTGAGGCTTGTGTTTTTTATGCGCACGGTGACGCCATGGCTGCACGTGGGGTTGGAGATCCGGCAGGAGGAATGTCCCTGCCGGATAGTACCCGTCCAAGGAAGGGCGAGGAACACGTGCAGCTGCATGACGTCACGGACGAGTGCACAAAGTGCGCGAGCTGTGAGTTGCCGCGCTGGTGCTGCGCGTGTGAGAAAAAAAAAGCAAGCCTCACTTTCAGTTACACAGGATTCCTGGGCAAGGGAGTGGAAAGACCCCCTTGCCCAGGGCACAGGATGGAAACTAGTTAGGGGAAGGGTTAGCACTCAGCTCGACCCCGGCTCCATGGGGCAGGGGTAAGTCCTCATGGGGCCTGTGGAATGGATTAGTTAGAGGGATTTAGATGAGCTTTGGGTGGGGAAGCCAGAGGTATTTTGGAGTTTTGGAGACAGTGACAGCCTTTGGATGTGTAGAGTTGACGTGGTTTAGCTACGTCGTGTTAAAAAGGAACGTGCTACTAGTTTAAGGGACGACGTGGGAGCACGAGTTGAGTTAGGGGAGGTAGTTAGAAGGATGGCGGAGTTCAGCGGTGTGTGTGCTGAGAAGAGTTGTGAGGTGAGTGAATGGGCTTGGTGAGTAAGTGAGGCCAGCGGGTCTGTGTGTGTGGAGAGCGAATGGGGAATGCATGGTGCGATACGGTGATTGGGGGAGGAGGCTGTTCCCGCCCAAGGGACCCCGGGGTCGAGTGTGAAGTGAGTTGGGGGTTAGTCAGGAGCCCCACAGAAAATGGAGATGGATTTCGACGGCCGGTGGGAGTGTAGGCTCCCGAAGCCCGTTTCCCGGAGAGGTGCAGGAGCCCTGTTCGACGAGCTGGGAGCGTGGCTGCGAAAGGTGAGTATCGCTGAGTGGGTACCCCGGGCACCCGAGCTGGTCGGCCGTGGTAGGCCAAGGGCCCATGGGGGGCCGCGGGATAGCGTAGTGGGCACGGGTGCTCGCCTGCTTGGTGCGGGGAGCCCGGGAGCCATTAGCCGCGTGGGCAGTGTTGTGGGCATGGGTGACCTTCGGAAAGGGGCCTGGGAAGTCAGCCTGCCACGTGTGCGTTTCCAGGAGGTGCCATGGGGGCACTCCCCGGTGTTAGTGAGCTGGTAGGCTCGGAGGCGATGTAGTGCCGGGGGTGCCATAAGCGGGAGATTCGGCAGAGGGTCGTGCCTGCCAAAGGGAGCCACGTGTCCCAGCCATGAGACCGTGTGAGGGCACGGAGAGAAAATTGGGGGCGAGGCCCGGGTGTGAGGACACCAACACAGGCGACGGGAATCTGGGTTGTTAGAACCAATAGTTTAAGCGAGAGGCGCTTGTTGAAAGCCCCGGGGTAGTTTAACAGTTAAATGGTTAGGGTGCAGATTAGGAAGTGTACCCCTCCGCACCCATCCATCCCCTCGCTCTCGTTGTGGGCCGCTGGACCCACTTTGGTTATGAATCGCTGAAGTCTGGAGAGGCCATCCCACTGAGGCTTGAATTGGGCCTCGACAAAGGGCGCTAGCATGTCCCTTATTCCCCTCCGGGAAGGGAACGTAGGGGTTGGGAGTAGGCTAGGTGACAGGATAGATTCGCCGGGCAAGGACAGTGCAGGGAGTTGGGGGACGATTTATAGTGGGGAAGTAAAAATAAAAAAGCCAAGTTGGGGCTAAATTTCTGGTGGGGTTTACGACAAGTCGGGAGTGAGTATGAACAGTGACAGGCAAAGGCGATAGGTTGGGAGGGAGACCGTAGGGTAGGTCCGAGAACCCGCCTTCCCGAGTGGCCAGCACTGCCGCACTCCCCTCCACCAACCTCCACTGAACGGCAAGAGCTGGCCAGCTTCCTCTGCTGGCTGTGTTGCTGTAAGGCCTGTGCCGGCCCGCTTCATCGGCAGCTGTTGTGTTGCTGCAAGGCCTGTACCGGCCGGATCATCTGCCGCTGTGGTACTTCAAGGCCTGTGCCGGCCGGTGCCATCTGCCGGCTGTGTTTGCCTACAACGGCCTGGTTCTGCAGGCACATGTTTTCCTGCCGCACATGCCATGCCATGCCCACTGCCCACGTTCACCAGCCCCGTTCAATTTTGGTACACAGCACCCCCTGTTCATTTCCATGCGGCGCCGGGATCATCGTAAAAGCAACAGTTTGCAAGCTTCTCACCGAGAACTGCCCTGTTGGCAGCTACAACCACGGGCCAGACGCAGTGGCGGCCCGTGCACCGTGTTTGCATTCATCCATCCATCCGTTGTGTTCATTGCGTGTGCCGCCCCGAGCTGGCACGGCGACTAGTTTGTGCAGCCCAAGCACCGTTGTGGTTCACTGCGTTCAGTTACCCAAGGGAAGGCCTTGGACTGCGAGTGAGCAACCGGCCACGTTCCCTGTCACTTGCATTGTTTGAGTCAGAGGCTGCATGCGGCCAGCCTGGCTCCCTGCTAACTCCTTTCTCTTTGCAAAGACCATTGATCCTGAGCCATGGTTTTTAGTCTGCAATTTGTGAGATTAAGGTTAAGATACCTGCTTTAAGCTATGAGTGCGCCCCCGGCATGTCTGTCTTAGCGCCGGCAATTTTATTTAAAGTCGTCCGTGTGAGTGAGTTGTTTAGGTAGTTACTCAGCACTCAGGTTATTTATTTTGAGAGACACGAGAGCCATGGTGTCGCTTGCTCAGGGATCCGTGGAAGTAAAATGTACTAGAGAAAGCTACACGCGATGGCACACGAAAAATTTGACGACTCGGGGCGAGTCTGTAAAAAGGGAAGGGAGTAGTGTTGTGGTTGACGAAATTTGCAAACCACCATTGGGTCCCTTCGGTGAGATATCTCTGTGGTATATGTGTGAATTGAAGCCCAAGCCACGTTGTTTCCCCGAGGGAATAAATGTCTGTTCATTCGAGCTGTGACCCTTGAAGACAACGTTTTTCTTTTACTATCTTTATTTTGGACCGGCAGCCATTACTACCACCACCAACCTTACGTCTCCAACAGCCATCACACAACAGCCACCAACCATAACGCCGCTTCACAACAACAACAACGCCAACAGCCACGACCTTTACCGTCACAACTGCGCCCTCGCAACCATCGCATCACCGCCATTCCCGCGCCGCTTGTGGGCACCGATACTGGACTTGTGCAGAGCGCGCACCGGAAACAGCCGGTGCAGAAATACCAGCCTTTCAGAAGAAATCGGATCAAAAACTATTCCCACTTCCCACTTCTGTTCCGTCCTATCAGCGAGCATGGGGCGATTTGGCCCCGCCTCCCGGGTGCGTCGGAGCATGTCTGTATATGTGCAGATTAGCGGATCAAAAGCATTCACGCCCACTTTTCCTCTGTCCAATGGGAATGGCCAGAGGTAAAGGGTCGAAGGTGAAGGAGCGAAGCCCGGGGGGCTATAAAGGGCCACGTTCGCTCGTGGTTGAGTTGAGTTGGGAAGAGTCGGAGAAGTGGAGTTGGAAAGAGAGTCAGTCGAGGAGAGTGGAGTTGGGAAGAGTCGGAGCCGGTTGGGTTAGGAAGAGCCAGTCAAGAGAAGAGTCGGAGAAAGCAGTTGGACGGAGCTGAGGAGAGTGGGAGAGTTGGAGAGGTGGCGGTGGCTGAAGGCAGTCGAGAGGGCGCTCGTGTCAGAGTCGAGGAGCTGCCCGGAGAGGGGAGGCCGATAACGCGACAGGGGTCGCGGTGGAGACGCTCGTCGCGGGGACCCGAGCCACCGAGATATCCTCATCCCCCAGAGCATCAACAACCCCCTCCTGTTTCCCCCCGTGCTGAGATAGTGCGAGAAAGGGGGCCCGTTTCCCACCCCATTTCGAAAGGAGCACTGTCCGCGAGGCCCGCAGGAGTCGAGCGCCACCGCCATTTTGCGGCTTTCATCACCAGACGGGTAGGCTCGGCAGCGGTCTCGGCCCCATTTTGAGCCGTCTGCCCCCTCATAGTGGAGGGTGGTCCCTTTTTCTTTTGCTTTGAGTATATGTGTTGTCGGCGCCGTCTGTGAAGTAAAACTGTATAAGTGTTGCCGTGTGCTCGGTAGTCTGGTGGTAGATCTGCATTGTGTTTTGCTTTTACATTTGCTTTTTATGCATTATTGTGTGTTTCTTCTTCTTTTACATTTGCTTTCGGTGTATAATTGTATATGTGTGCTTTCCGTTTGCCCCGCGGAATAAATGTGCTTTATGTTGAACTGTTTTCCCGTTTAAGCCGTCTTTTCCTTTATTGAATCTCCATCTTACTTCACGTAAAGGGTTGGTCATGGGCCTAAAACGCCCGATAGTGTCGAACCGTCGGGGTTGACGATAACACCGCTCGAAGTTGTATCCCGATAGTACGGGCAGATCGCTTAATGTGGCCCGTGTCAACGAGATCGACCTGCGGCGAAGTGCGGTCGCCCAGTCTACCCTCCGTGTGGGTGCCGTGGTAGGTCGGGTGGCCGAGCAACCCTATCCCCACGCGGTGGGCCGATTAGCACGATCGTGGTGAGGCCGAAAAGGCCCACCCGTGACTAGTTCCCGGCGTTAGTCCGAGATGGTCACGATGGGGTATCAATCCGGTGGGCAACGTGCCGCGGTCGGGAGATTCTACGTGGCCGCTCGCACTTGGCGGGCGCGAATCCATAACAATATATATATATATATATATATATATATATATATATATATATATATATATATATATATATATATATATATATATATATATATATATATATATATATGAGATTATATATATTTGTTTGTCTTACTTGGAGACACATTATCACTACTGATTGGTCCCAACATATCGATGAGCGTTTTTACCACGTTTGGTTAAGCATTCCCGTGCTGCATTGTTTGCTGCCGCATGGTTGGTTCCCTGTTGCTGATTTTTTTTTTTCATCGGGTTTTGAATTCCAAGTGGTATTTGCAAAAAAAACACAACGTGGGTGTCAGATTGGAAACGGATAACCAAAATTAAAACAAAAAACAATTTTCATTTCATTTTCCATCTTGTAAGCAAATCTGTGACACTGCTTACGCAAAGGGTTAAAAAAAACAACCCCACTTTTCATTCGAACACTTTGGTTTTTTGTCATCCTCAACTTGCCGTGTCTGCAATAATGTTAAACCAACGTCCATGCGTCCCCAGGA
>NW_028222374.1:40000-44366 GCF_056783735.1 Eptatretus burgeri
TCTCTCTCTCTCTCTCTCTCTCTCTCTCTCTCTCTCTCTCTCTCTCTCTCTCTCTCTCTCTCTCTCTCTCTCTCTCTCTCTCTCTCTCTCTCTCTCTCTCTCTCTCTCTCTCTCTCTCTCTCTCTCTCTCTCTCTCTCTCTCTCTCTCTCTCTCTCTCTCTCTCTCTCTCTCTCTCTCTCTCTCTCTCTCTCTCTCTCTCTCTCTCTCCCCGTCTCTCTCTCTCTCTCTCTCTCTCTCTCTCTCTCTCTCTCTCTCTCTCTCTCTCTCTCTCTCTCTCTCTCTCTCTCTCTCTCTCTCTCTCTCTCTCTCTCTCTCTCTCTCTCTCTCTCTCTCTCTCTCTCTCTCTCTCTCTCTCTCTCTCTCTCTCTCTCTCTCTCTCTCTCTCTCTCTCTCTCTCTCTCTCTCTCTCTCTCTCTCTCTCTCTCTCTCTCTCTCTCTCTCTCTCTCTCTCTCTCTCTCTCTCTCTCTCTCTCTCTCTCTCTCTCTCTCTCTCTCTCTCTCTCTCTCTCTCTCTCTCTCTCTCTCTCTCTCTCTCTCTCTCTCTCTCTCTCTCTCTCTCTCTCTCTCTCTCTCTCTCTCTCTCCCCGTCTCTCTCTCTCTCTCTCTCTCTCTCTCTCTCTCTCTCTCTCTCTCTCTCTCTCTCTCTCTCTCTCTCTCTCTCTCTCTCTCTCTCTCTCTCTCTCTCTCTCTCTCTCTCTCTCTCTCTCTCTCTCTCTCTCTCTCTCTCTCTCTCTCTCTCTCTCTCTCTCTCTCTCTCTCTCTCTCTCTCTCTCTCTCTCTCTCTCTCTCTCTCTCTCTCTCTCTCTCTCTCTCTCTCTCTCTCTCTCTCTCTCTCTCTCTCTCTCTCTCTCTCTCTCTCTCTCTCTCTCTCTCTCTCTCTCTCTCTCTCTCTCTCTCTCTCTCTCTCTCTCTCTCTCTCTCTCTCTCTCTCTCTCTCTCTCTCTCTCTCTCTCTCTCTCTCTCCCCGTCTCTCTCTCTCTCTCTCTCTCTCTCTCTCTCTCTCTCTCTCTCTCTCTCTCTCTCTCTCTCTCTCTCTCTCTCTCTCTCTCTCTCTCTCTCTCTCTCTCTCTCTCTCTCTCTCTCTCTCTCTCTCTCTCTCTCTCTCTCTCCCCGTCTCTCTCTCTCTCTCTCTCTCTCTCTCTCTCTCTCTCTCTCTCTCTCTCTCTCTCTCTCTCTCTCTCTCTCTCTCTCTCTCTCTCTCTCTCTCTCTCTCTCTCTCTCTCTCTCTCTCTCTCTCTCTCTCTCTCTCTCTCTCTCTCTCCCCGTCTCTCTCTCTCTCTCTCTCTCTCTCTCCCCGTCTCTCTCTCTCTCTCTCTCTCTCTCTCTCTCTCTCTCTCTCTCTCTCTCTCTCTCTCTCTCTCTCTCTCTCTCTCTCTCTCTCTCTCTCTCTCTCTCTCTCTCTCTCTCTCTCTCTCTCTCTCTCTCTCTCTCTCTCTCTCCGTCTCTCTCTCTCTCTCTCTCTCTCTCCCCGTCTCTCTCTCTCTCTCTCTCTCTCTCTCTCTCTCTCTCTCTCTCTCTCTCTCTCTCTCTCTCTCTCTCTCTCTCTCTCTCTCTCTCTCTCTCTCTCTCTCTCTCTCTCTCTCTCTCTCTCTCTCTCTCTCTCTCTCTCTCTCTCTCTCTCTCTCTCTCTCTCTCTCTCTCTCTCTCTCTCTCTCTCTCTCTCTCTCTCTCTCTCTCTCTCTCTCTCTCTCTCTCTCCCCGTCTCTCTCTCTCTCTCTCTCTCTCTCTCTCTCTCTCTCTCTCTCTCTCTCTCTCTCTCTCTCTCTCTCTCTCTCTCTCTCTCTCTCTCTCTCTCTCTCTCTCTCTCTCTCTCTCTCTCTCTCTCTCTCTCTCTCTCTCTCTCTCTCTCTCTCTCTCTCTCTCTCTCTCTCTCTCTCTCTCTCTCTCTCTCTCTCTCTCTCTCTCTCTCTCTCTCTCTCTCTCTCTCTCTCTCTCTCTCTCTCTCTCTCTCTCTCTCTCTCTCTCTCTCTCTCTCTCTCTCTCTCTCTCTCTCTCTCTCTCTCTCTCTCTCTCTCTCTCTCTCTCTCTCTCTCTCTCTCTCTCTCTCTCTCTCTCTCTCTCTCCCCGTCTCTCTCTCTCTCTCTCTCTCTCTCTCTCTCTCTCTCTCTCTCTCTCTCTCTCTCTCTCTCTCTCTCTCTCTCTCTCTCTCTCTCTCTCTCTCTCTCTCTCTCTCTCTCTCTCTCTCTCTCTCTCTCTCTCTCTCTCTCTCTCTCTCTCTCTCTCTCTCTCTCTCTCTCTCTCTCTCTCTCTCTCTCTCTCTCTCTCTCTCTCTCTCTCTCCCGTCTCTCTCTCTCTCTCTCTCTCTCTCTCTCTCTCTCTCTCTCTCTCTCTCTCTCTCTCTCTCTCTCTCTCTCTCTCTCTCTCCCGTCTCTCTCTCTCTCTCTCCCGTCTCTCTCTCTCTCTCTCTCTCTCTCTCTCTCTCTCTCTCTCTCTCTCTCTCTCTCCCCGTCTCTCTCTCTCTCTCTCCCCGTCTCTCTCTCTCTCTCTCTCTCTCTCTCTCTCTCTCCCGTCTCTCTCTCTCTCTCTCTCTCTCTCTCTCTCTCTCTCTCTCTCTCTCTCTCTCTCTCTCTCTCTCTCTCTCTCTCTCTCTCTCTCTCTCTCTCTCTCCCGTCTCTCTCTCTCTCTCTCTCTCTCTCTCCCGTCTCTCTCTCTCTCTCTCTCTCTCTCTCTCTCTCTCTCTCTCTCTCTCTCTCTCCCGTCTCTCTCTCTCTCTCTCCCCGTCTCTCTCTCTCTCTCTCTCTCTCTCTCCCCGTCTCTCTCTCTCTCTCTCTCTCTCTCTCCCGTCTCTCTCTCTCTCTCTCTCTCCCCGTCTCTCTCTCTCTCTCTCTCTCTCTCTCTCTCTCTCTCTCTCTCTCTCTCTCTCTCTCTCTCTCTCTCTCTCCCCGTCTCTCTCTCTCTCTCTCCCCGTCTCTCTCTCTCTCTCTCTCTCTCTCTCTCTCTCTCTCTCTCTCTCTCTCTCTCTCTCTCTCTCTCTCTCTCTCTCTCTCTCTCTCTCTCTCTCTCTCTCTCTCTCTCTCTCTCTCTCTCTCTCTCTCTCTCTCTCTCTCTCTCTCTCTCTCTCTCTCTCTCTCTCTCTCTCTCTCTCTCTCTCCCCGTCTCTCTCTCTCTCTCTCCCGTCTCTCTCTCTCTCTCTCTCTCTCCCGTCTCTCTCTCTCTCTCTCTCTCTCTCTCTCTCTCTCTCTCTCTCTCCCCGTCTCTCTCTCTCTCTCTCTCTCTCTCTCCCGTCTCTCTCTCTCTCTCTCCCCGTCTCTCTCTCTCTCTCTCTCTCTCCCCGTCTCTCTCTCTCTCTCTCTCTCTCTCTCTCTCTCTCTCTCTCTCTCTCTCTCTCTCTCTCTCTCTCTCTCTCTCTCTCTCTCTCTCCCGTCTCTCTCTCTCTCTCTCTCTCTCCCCGTCTCTCTCTCTCTCTCTCTCTCTCTCTCTCTCTCTCTCTCTCTCTCTCTCTCTCTCTCTCTCTCTCTCTCCCCGTCTCTCTCTCTCTCTCTCTCTCTCTCTCTCTCTCTCTCTCTCTCCCCGTCTCTCTCTCTCTCTCTCCCCGTCTCTCTCTCTCTCTCTCTCTCTCTCTCTCTCTCTCCCGTCTCTCTCTCTCTCTCTCTCTCTCTCTCTCTCTCTCTCTCTCTCTCTCTCTCTCTCTCTCTCTCTCTCTCTCTCTCTCTCTCTCTCTCTCTCTCTCTCTCTCCCCGTCTCTCTCTCTCTCTCTCTCTCTCTCTCTCTCTCTCTCTCTCTCTCTCTCTCTCTCTCTCTCTCTCTCTCTCTCTCTCTCTCTCTCTCTCTCTCTCTCTCTCTCTCTCTCTCTCTCTCTCTCTCTCTCTCTCTCTCTCTCTCTCTCTCTCTCTCTCTCTCTCTCTCCCCGTCTCTCTCTCTCTCTCTCTCTCTCTCTCTCTCTCTCTCTCTCTCTCTCTCTCTCTCTCTCTCTCTCTCTCTCTCTCTCTCTCTCTCCCCGTCTCTCTCTCTCTCTCTCCCCGTCTCTCTCTCTCTGTTGTAGCACCTCACCTTCTTGGAGGCACGGGCTTTCTTACACCACATGCGTTTAGTTGATGTGCCATCAGCAACGTCATGGAATCCATCATCACAGTTGACATACAATCATTCCTTTTCTCCAACAGCCTCATCTCAGATAATTATATCAATGAGGATTCAGAACAGGTCAATCTAACTTGGACATGCTGCTTTTACTCTCCCAATATTGTATGGAGGCCCTCAATATCATACATGAGATCAGGGCCAACTCTCTGGACATATCCTGAGCTTTTGATACAGTCTAGCATCCCACCTTGCTCTCCAAACTGTCTGCCTATGGAATTCAATGATGACAACACTCTTGGATTACTGACTTCCTCCACTGTTGTAGCCAATGTGTGGCTCTCA
>NW_028222375.1:0-15000 GCF_056783735.1 Eptatretus burgeri
GAGAATTTTTTGCGTGCAATATGGAATATGTTTTTTAATTGCTGGAGAAGATGGCAAAGGTAGTCCCAGAATCCATTACTTGGGTAACATTGTTTCTGTCCAATGTCGTTCTTGGCCTGGTATTGCTAGCTTAGTAGTGGTTGGGAGTGGTGGGCTTGGGATCCTTGGGTCTAGAGTTCAGCCCTGTTGGCTACTAAATGAAAAAAAATACGACCAGGGAGGTTGACTCATTCTATCATCGATTCTGAGTTTGGCAAAATGGGCCCCAGTGTACTGGTAAGTGGGACACTGAATCAGCAGCATGGCCAACGTCTCAAGCAATGATGCAACCAAAAGCTGCATGGGCTGGAGAGATCTCAAATGTTCTGGGAGCATCTTGGATTTCAAAATGGACGCAATGTTCCACCAAATTTCCGATTAACAGACTCGCCTAGGAAAGTCTACTATGAAATTTGGTGGCAATACCCACATTTGTCATGCCAAGAAGTTGTAAAAACACACAATTTTAATTTTCTCCGATGTTATGGATGGTGACTATGTAAGATTTCAAAATGTACACTGTGATGAACAAAACCCACTTTTACTGTATTAATCAAACTTAGATTTAAAGTTGTAAATACCTCATTGGTCATTTACAGGTGGGGTATAACTTTGGTAAGTCTTCACTAACGGAAACTGTTTGTAATTATAGTTGTGTATTCAATGACCTGTGTGTCAAACAAGCTGGAATGAGCTCAGATCATCATCCTCTTTATGATGAAGTCATGGCTTAGAATATGGTATCAATTTACTGATGTATAAAGTTTAAAAGAAAAGTGTCTGTGCTAATGTACTTTGATTCACGCAAACAAAATTCAAACAACTTGCCTAGTTTCGGAGATAATGGTCGAAGCGATTTCCATTAGCGGCGATATTATGAAAATCAACTTTTTTTCTCAGAAAAATTTCCAAAATCGGAGATGGTTACTGCCTGCACATGGGCTTTCTGCATATACATGGCAAGTTTCACGAAGATCCGATGAAAACTCTTAGGTTGTGGTAAAAAGAGTCAAAAATAGGAACGACGTCATAAAATATGATATGACGTCATAGTGATTATCGTGTGTGTGGTAATTCATCTCAACTATAATACCTGTTCGATTCCCTGCAAGCAGAATTCAAAAAGAAAACTTGCCTGGTTTGAGATTATTGTTTAGGCGATTTCCATTTCGCGGAGATATTTTGACGTCATCACTTTTTTTCAAGGAGGAATTTTCAAAATCGGATATGTTTACTGTCTGCGCAGGAGTTGTTTTTACATATATGTGCCAAGATTTCAGGAAGTTTCGATGAAAACTGTCGGCTGGGAAACAAATGAAACAAAAAAGTCAAAAAATAGGAATGACGTCATAAAATTATTCTGACGACCTGTGGTGATGCATCATATGTGCGTTAATTCATTCTCTGCTAATGCCCTGCCCATTCCCACAAACAGAATTCAAAAAGCTTTCCTGGTTTGGAGATATTTTTAGGCGATTTCCCATTAGCGGAGATATTTTGATCGTCCATAACTTTTTTTATTAGGGAGGATATTTCAAAATCGGAGATGGTTTCTGTCTGCGCAGGGTATTTTTTACCCATATTTACGCCAAGTTTCAGGAAGTTTTGATGAAAACTATAGATTGTAACAGATCAAAAAGTCTAGAGGAACTAACAACGTGAGTAAGACTTAGAGATCCTCCAAGAGGATATAAAAACCTGTGAAAGATTTCAACAAAGTCTGTTTTGCCATTCATGGAAAAAATCCTTACACTTCTGCAGTTCAAGCAAGTCGAAATGAACTGCCCCTCATCGATGTCTTGAAGAACACTGAAGAACTCTCAGGTCTGTGGCAATAAATGCAACACTCACTGGAGGCAGTTTTTGTAGAAGCAGGGAAATTGTGGTGGTACAGAATGTCCTGCACGAGACAGTAAATCTCCCAGCAGACATCACAGTCGGCAAGCCTAACTTTCCAGGCATCATATCCACTGCTGTTTGCAATTTCTTAGATTGTTTTGTCCCATGTTACCAGGAATTGGCCCTTCTGGAGGATTCCATGTATTTTTGGCTCTTCCTCACCTGTGGTTGGTTGACAAAATAACCATTTTAATTTGACAAAGTGTACTGCTCAAACGAGTCTTGACAGCAGATTCTGGAAGCACTGGGGACATGTCCTCTTTGTACAGTAAAAAGTTGTGTCTTGTGAAGCAACAGCAAGCTTGCTTCTTCTTTCATCTCTATCCAGGTGACTTTGTTTTATCCAAAGTGACTCGGTTTTACCTTGTGAAGCTCTTTTGGGAGATGACATGTATCCCATAACACAATGTGAAATCATGAGAAGTTGATGATGATGCAAGTGAAGAGACAAATATTTTTCTTTTTGTAATAACAATCGAGCTTTTCGAAATAATGAAGGATGACCAGACAGTACATTACCCAATTCACCAAATGCTTGTTCCTTATTGGCCTCTTATGTATTTTGTTAAATCTTAACAAACAGATTCCTCATAACTCTTTTTTATATTTACTGAGTGACAGTTTTTCTTGCAGCTCATTGTTTGTTAGTTTGATTCATGGTGAATATTCTAAAAAAGTACATTTACCATTATCTTCGCCTGATGTACAAGTGAAGTAATTTTATTTTTCATAAACAGTACGTGATGACCTGAATGATGTCCCAGCATGTGAGCCACAAGTTGAAACCTCTGACTGCATTTTATGTTCACAACAAAGTGGCAATGATGTCTGAAAGGAAGATCAGCTTCAGGTTATTCATTCAACATTTCTTGTGAATATAAACTAAAACTCACCGACTTAGTGTTGATTTCCAAGGAATAGTTTGTTGATCAAAGTTTTCGGCCAAAAACTTCTGAAACGACTATTTTACAATCCAAGATGGCGCCAAGTTACTCCATGAAAAAATGTTACCAATGGAATTCCTGCAAGTACGGACATAATTTACAAAAAAGGCACAATTTCCTTCTTTCGCAAAACAAATGCAAAGTTCATAACATGCTCTACACGTACAGCAGAGATTCTTCACATAATCAAGTGTGATTCATCGTTCCCACATGCGTTCCTTCAGACGTTGTTTAAGTTACACCTGCATGTTCCATATTCTGTATCCTCCAGAATTGTAACACTCGTGGAACATGTTTATCTATGTTTTACCAAACCATGTGTTCAATACTTTACATGTGATGTGTAAAGTTAGAGCTTGAACTGAGAATGTTTGTTTGTTTGTTTTGTTGCAGTTTAAGATGTCGACATCAAGTGAAACGGAAAAATGAGATCGAAAGACGATCTGCATTGGTCACGGAGGTTCGGGAAACCGAACACCTGACGATATTCAGAAAGCAGAGGGAAAGGAGGTTCTGTGCAATTACTGAAAAAATTTTGAGATAATCGCAAAACAGAACATTGTTGACAAAAAGAAGCGGAAGAGGAAAATCAAAAAGAGAAACAAAAGGTTTTACGAGTCATGGAAGAAAAGCTTCAGGGAATATGAGGCTCGCTTGGTCAAAACAGAAAGAAATCTCTTACAAAGAGAAGAAGTTTATGCAGGAAATGGAACATGAGTTGACATTGGAAAAGGGTGACGTGCAACGGAAATTGGAAAAAGAATTATGGCTAAAGGAGGAAGAGGAGCGGAAGAAAGGAGAGGAGGAACAGCAGAGGCAGAAAAAAAATAAAGAAGAGCAGAGAAAAATGAATGAACAGGAGAGGAAAAATGAACAAGAGCAGAGGAAATATGAAGAAAAGCTCAGGATGAGAAAGAGAAAGGAAGAATCCACACGAGCAAAAGAGCGATTCCAAGTCCGAATGTGAGGCTTGAAAAACGCAAAAATGAAGAACTTCATCAAGAAAATGCTTTTTGTACAACTCAGAATGTTCGAGAATTGACGACTTCGGAAGAAACTTGAGTGCAGCAGCAGGGAACGATACCTGCAGATAAGTAAAGAACAGGAGATGGAGCGACAAGGTGTGTTTGACTCATTCATGAATGGGAAAAGATGAGAAGATAAAAGCGGCAGCTTGAAAAACAGTATGTGCCAACAAGGAAAGGAGCTTAAAAAGATGGAGAGTACAGGCTGCTTAGAATTGGGTACGAAGAGACTCGTCTTAGAGAGAGAGAGCACAAGGAAGAACAAAAGCAAATGTGAACTTAAATGGAAACTGAAAGAGTTCATGTTGATGGTCAGAGAACGAGAAGAGATGAGGGACAGAAAAAGTAATGTGGAGTTTGGGAGAAGGAGGTGCTTGGAAAGGGAGACAAAGAGCTACAAAATGCAGGAAAGCTTGCTGAGAAAAACGAGGGACAAGTGCTTGGAACTAATGATGGGCTGCAGCAGCGGCAGCAGAAACAGGACAATGTTGATTTGCCGCCGCCGACTGACCCAAAGCCCTCACAGTGATGACGTGAGCTGGAGCAACAACAGCAGAAACAGCACAATGTTGATTTGCCGCCGCCGACTGACCCAAAGCCTCACAGTGATGACGGGCTGGAGCAACAACAGCACAAACAGGACAATGTTGAGCCGACTGACCCAAAGCCTCACAGTGATGACGGGCTGGAGCAACAACAGCACAAACAGGACGATGTTGATTTGCCGCCGCCGACTGACCCGAAGCCTCACATGGTGAATATTGACACACATGTCACCGTCAAAAGCGGTGGCAACCTCACATGGTGCAGAATAGTGATGAGGGGCTGTGGCAGCAGCAGCATTGTTACAGTGTTGTCCTCCAAAAACAACCAAGAGAAGCCTCAACGTGAAGGCAAGTTTCATCAGCAGAACCAGCACGATGTTCACCGGCTGCAGAGTCCAAACGGGAGACCGACCATTCTTCTCAGTCTGAGTTTTCTCAAGGGTGAACAAGCGGAAATTGAAAGGCGCAAAAACAACCTCGTGTTCTTTGGAGTGAAGGAGCGAAAAGGTGTACATGATGAGTGAGGCGGTGGCAACATTAATAAAAGGCATGAACCTGGACATCGAGCCTGCACAGAACTTTCCCGCTTCGGACGCTATGTTGACGAACAGCATCAGACCCCCTGAAAGTTGTTTTTAGATGCGAGTCTGACAGGAATCAGGTTCTTACGAATAATAATAAAAAGATACGGAATTTGAAGGGATCCCTCTCTCTGGCCAAGGAAACATTTTTCATCACCTCCAGACTACACTCAGCTCCAAAAGAGAAAAACAAGAGTTACTGCTGAGTGATCTTGGAGAAAAAGAGAGAAAGTGACCCAAACGGGCGATACACCATTAATAAAGGAGACAAGAGTCGTCCACCTGAAGGAGCGTGATGGGTAAACCTCATCTCCACCGTAGATGACAACCATCCCTCCTCATCTCCATCGATCACAGAACCATCCCTCCTCATGTCCCATCTCTACATAATACAGTCTCCTCATGCTGCACACTTTAAAAGAAACACAGAGTATATTCTGTTGAAAACAATTTCCTTCAACGCATGATCTCTTCCAAACGAAGTGATTTTACTCCGATATCCCATCGGAGCCGTAACGAAACCTTTTTTTGAAAGTACAGACAAGGACAGGATTTCACTCCCTGATGGATATTTTGCATTTAATCAGAACAGGAACCTGAACTTTTATCGTGAAGTTACCAAAGCTGCAGAAAATCATGGTGGGTTCTTATTGTTGAGGAAAGAGGAATTCCACACCGACTTCCATTGTTCATAGTCTTCTCTCCTGAACGGAAACCTCACCGTGATGACGGACAGCAACAATAGAAGCGATATGCTCTGCAAGACCTTCAACAGGTAAAGGCACTTTTAATTGCCTTTTGACAGGTGGGAGTGAACACACTGGGTGCAAACACAACTAACCGCAAGATCAAAACATTAAATTAAAATAGAATTTTGGAACTTTGTCTTTCACAGACATTAGCTGTTCATACTTCCTTCGATGAAAAAGAATATCCTTAAATTGTGGGAGATAATTGTAATTATAATTTTGGTGGGAAGGTAACTTCTTGACATGGTCATCCCCATGCAGAATATAAAACAAGAACTTTAACTCCCTTCGATTGGATGAGATCACCTGATTCACCCTCAGAAGAGGTGCTCCCTTCCCTGCTCACCTGAAACCCATCCCACCGGGTGGAACGTAAGTTACCTCAGACTCTTGTCCAACATCAGAAATTATTCCAGACTTTGTCTGAACCATGCATGTTCTTCTACCTGCATCACGTCTCATTTTGTCTGTTCCTCAGAAGTGTTGAGGACAAACAAATATTTTGCTGAACCTCGAATCCAGACGAGCAGCAAACAAATCTTTCAGTTGGTCGAAGTCTGGCGTGAGTGTTAATGTATCCGTATCAAAGTCATGGACGTGCACACGTGGATGATCATTAAAATTAATTGTTTGAAAAAATCCAGTGGGAATTTGTGATGAAGAAAATAAAGATGTGAAATTGAAGGCAAAAGAAAGAGGAGAGATTTAACTGAGATGCAGAAGCAATTGATGGGATATCATGTATTTCCCAGGATTGTGATGGAAGGTATGATAATGATAATGATGGAGATGACGATGACAATGCTATTGAGGGATTTTGACTTCCTTTTGTTGATGTGTGTGCAGAGGAAGAAGTTTCCGAGTCACAGCCACTGAAGAAGATGTGATCTTTGGCAGTGGATCCATCATCACTCCGTTGTACAAGCTCCAGGAATGTAAGACGAAACATCAGACTCTTACAGACGGCTGATCCAAGATGAAAAAAAAAATGAACATCCGTCTCCGGAAGTACAGGTACCTCAAACCTTGCAGAGACCTGATTTACTCTACATCGTGCGTGACTTCATCACTGTACAAACTCATTTGCACTCCCATTGTCTTTCTGGCTGGTTTTATTTCTCCTAGCAACCTTCAGCTGAGACCCAGCGTACGAGTTCTTGCAACCTTCAGCTGAGACCCAGGGGTTGCATACGAGTTCTAACAACCTTCAGCTGAGACCCAGCGTACGGTAGTTCCAGCAACCTTCAGCTGAGACTGGCCAGCGCATGAGTTCTAACAACCTTCAGCTGAGACCCAGCGCATACGAGTTCTCCCTTGATGACTTCTTTTTGATTGTGAATTTTGTTATTTTTTAATTTCCTGTGAATAAAGTGAACACTAAAATCTCTTGTCCTTTCAAATCATATGATGTACAAGTCAAAGGAATGGTGTCCAAAATATTGTGATGAAAATGGCTCCGAGGGGATTACAAATCTTTGAAAAATTTCAAGTGTTTGTTCATTTGTTTGTTGTTCTTTCTGATTCACAAAACCGAAGCACCCAGAGACCCCAAATTTGGGTGGACTCACGTTAGAATGTGGGCAAGATTTACCGTGAACGCATGTTGGTCTTCAAGGCCGTATTGAGAGTAAATGCTACGAAGAGGTGAGTATTGGGATGTGGGGTGAGGTAACACTCAAAAAGGTAACCACCATGCGGCCAATAACTCCAAAGCTTTTCAAATGTACAACACGTCACTGGAAAACGCCGGCTCGGTACGTGATGGGTACCATCCCCAGAGTGTTGTACAATGCAAAATCCAAAACACATTCAGGAGTTACATGTGAAAAACAAAAACCTTAAATTAATCAGGACATTATCGTGATTATTCCACTTTAATTTCTCACAAAAGAACGACTGACGATGTGAAAATAAGGTGAAAATTGCCTGACAATGGAAGATGGGAACCCCCCCCCCCCCATTCCCTTCACTTCCTCACACCAGGGATCCTTTCCATCCCACCTCTTTTTCTTCTCTTCGTGTTAGCAACCATGACAAATGTAAAAGTTGGTGTGGATTTTCCCAGACATCCAAGCGGAAATCAGTCAGCTCCTGACCCTAATCGGGAATGGAGGGGGGGGGGGGGTTCTGCCCATCACGGAATGCGAGGTACTCCAGCCTGCTTTGTAATATTTACTGGAGATTATGCCAGTAATTTTTCGTTCATGTGGAACAAAAATTGTCCAGGTGAGGTGAAAGCAATGTGTGGTGTCCTTCAGACAGTGAGGCTATTTGTACACACTGGGAACTTCTCCAAAACTACGCACAATTACGATGGAACTTGACCACAATCTTCATGACACAGGTCAGGAATGGGAGCATGCGCCGGAGCAGCGAGTCGCTGCGTCCACTTTCTGCCCGAACACCGGTGGCACTCCTTCTGGCCATCCCTCGGCAGATGCTTGGCCCAACCCCATCTTCTTGAGATTTTGATCAATTTACTGCAACGAAGCACGTGCTGTGCCCATCCAAGATGTCATTGAAAGCCTGGATCTTAGTTTTGACCCAGGGAACCCATAATCCCAGCAGCTCAGACTCATTCAGCACCTCGAGGGTCCCCAAAAGGATATCTTGAGTCTCCGCTAGCATGACTGCATCATCTGCGAAATCAAGGTCAGAGATCTTGACATTCCCATACTCTGCACCGCAGCAGTCTCTCTGACATGCTCCCAGAATCCAGTTCATACAAGCGCTGAAAAGTGTGGGGGCCAGTACACACCCCTGACGAACTCCAGCAACAAGTGGAAATCAAAAGGCACTCGTTCACCACTTGCTTCACATGTGTACCAAATTTCGTAAATATATCTTGAGGGGATTTGAAGTGAAGCTCCGGAAACGAAATGTGACGGACGGACGGACGGAACCCATTTATATATCCCCCGCCATCTTCGTTGGTTGGTGGGGATAATAATTATTCAGAGATGGTATCATCACATCGCACAGCACTTTCAGTACCAGTGTAGTTCAGACAACACATCAGTGTTTGAGCTTCTCCATCCCCATTCAGTGGTGGAGGTGACGACATGTTTTCACCTCTGTCCATTTGCATGTCTTTCTGTGAGCAGGATATCTCAAAAGATTTGGAATGGATTTGGTGGACAGGATGGGTGTGTGACAAAGACAAATTGATTCGATTTTGGTGAAATCTGGATCCGGATCTGGATACAAGAATTTTAAAAGTGATTCTTCACCATTGAAAGAGACAGGGCCAAAAAGGATAAACAACATGATATCTCAAAAATTTGTGGACACATTCGGATGAAACCTCCTGGACAGATTTGGTGTATGACAAGGACGAATTCGTTACAGACTGGTTTTGTCAGATGCCGAACGTTTTATGCCAGTCTGTAACCATTTTGGTTTTATATACCAATCGAGCGAATTGTTTCTCCGCGCGGCACGAATTGACTCAAAGCGGCAACTTCATACAAATCAGCCAGATTTATTGGGAACCTCGGGGAACACAACACAAGCAAAATATTCACGACAATGTTTTAATTAATCCATAACCCGTTCTTAACTTGGGAGATACGGATTACGGGTTTCGAAGAGGTTCCTCCCGAGATAAGCCTTAAACAACATGCAGACAAGACAGAGTACTTGGTGATGTTTCATGGACGAGAGGAAAGTGTCAAAAGCATGAATGTCGCTCATAACAAGCGGATGTCCACGGATTCGAGCCCCGAGCTCGAGCATGCCGCGTGGCAAAATAGCGCTCGTCCTCCTTTTCGCATCGCCCATGCATTACATTATTCCACTTTAATTTGTGACAAAAGAACGACTGCCGATGTGAAAATAAGGTGAAAATTGCCTGACAATGGAAGATGGGAACCCCCCCCCCGCATCGCCCATTTTCGCATCGCATCGCCCATTTTCGCCTTTCTCCTTCACAACCAACAACCACACCACCTGTGAACACTGAACGATGGGCTGTCGTGGCCCTGTTCGGGCGACTGGTGCCAAACGCGCCGAGCCGCGAGCGCGAATGGCAGCCTTTCCGTAGGGAAATTCGGATTGAAAATGCTTCACGCCCACTTCCCCTCCGTCCAATGGGCGAACGCGAGGTGGCTTGGCCCCGCCTCCAAGCGCGTGTTTGTGAAGTCCGCTTATGCAAATATGAAGATCAAGGGAGGTTCACACCCCTTTATGCCCGACCAATGGCTGAACAAAGGGTAGCGTGGCCCCGCCTCCAATCGCCTTTTGATCCGCATATTTGCATATCGGCTCCTCCTGAGACCTATAAAGATACGAGCGCAAGGCGACTCGCACGGCGGGAGTGTGGAACTAAAAGAGGGTGAAGTTGAGCTTGGAGAGAAGTTGCGGAGGAGTTACAGGGAAGATGGCGGACAGCAACGAGGTTGTGGTGTGGGGCCCTCTTGTCTCGTCGCGAGACCCAGGCCAGCCAGCCAGCCATACCCCTCTCCCTGAGCAACAACGATTCCCCCCCCCCCATTCGTGCTGAGATAGTGCTGAGGGGGGCCGCCATTCCTCCCCCACCCTAAACGTGGTGCCAATGGGACCGCTCGTGCGGAGCACGTCGGAGGGGACTCGCCGACCATGCCAGGGCATGGAGTCGGGGCGCAGCGGCGCGAACATTGCGGCTTGCCCGCAATCGCGTCACGAGGACGCGGGTAAGACCTCCCCTGTCTCGTGGACCTGGCCGATCCTTCACGATCCACATACATTTGGTCTACAGACCTGTCTGCCTCCTCACCTATGAGGGTGGCTTTCTTTTACTTTGCTTTTGTGTAAATGCTTGTGGTGGCACCGTCTGTCAAGTAAAACTGTGTAAGGGTTGCCGTGTGTCGGTCTTAGTCGGTAGTATCTCTCTTTAACTGTTTCTTTCTGTGCTTGAATACGTGCTTTTTATTATTATTACTGTGACTGAATATACGTGCTTGCTTTGTGTCCGTGTGTCGTGCAATAAAATGCTTGCTTGTTGAACTGTTCCCGCTCTGCTTCGTCTCCTTTCTTTTTATTGACTCTCTATCCTGCATCGCGTAAGAGATTGGTAGTGGGTGTAAGTTCCCGGTAACTAATCTGAACCATCAAGATCGACGATAACTCCGCTCGGTTATCTCTGCAGTACGGAACGAACCGCTTAAGCCGTTCGTGTCCAAAGTCGACCTGCGGCGAGGTACGATCGCCTGATTAACCATCTGCGTAGGTACTTTGGTAGGTCGAGTTTGGCAAACAACCCTATCCTACGCGGGTGGCCGATTGGCACGATTGTGGTGAGGTCGGAAGTCCCACCCGTGACTGGCTCCAGGCGTTGTTCCGAGGGGGTCATGACTGAATTGTCCGTCCGGTGGGTGACGTGCGCAATTCAAGTTATGTGGCCGATCGCACACCGGCGGCCACGAATTCGCAACAATATATGTATATGTATATATATATATATATATATATATATATATATATATATATATATATATATATATATATATATATATATATATTGTTATGTTTGAGGGGGGGTATGCATTCAAAGGGGAATTAGGATGTTTAATTAGGTATGCCATGCTGTTCGAGTGTACCAGGATCTCGATAAGTAGCAATTCAGTGGTGATAAGTTGTCTAGTAAATGTCCATTTCTTCAAGGGGGAAATGATAATTGTCACGTAATTAGATAGGGACACGGGATAGGGTAAGTGTGTCTGCGTAAACCCCTTTTAGTAGTTCTGCTCGCAACTTGGTGCCAGAACTGGTTCCCTGGCGGCTGTGAGCGGACTTGGGCCAGGACCAGGAGGTCGACAGCACCATGGTGTCTCCTGCCCCTGACGAGCGCAACGCCAGCTCGTCCGACGCCAATCCAGGAACTGTTGGGTTTGCACCACGGGCCAGCCTGACCACCAGGACCAGCTATGTTTTGTGTGTGTGTGTGTGTGTGTGTGTGTGTGTGTGTGTGTGTGTGTGTGTGTGTGTGTGTGTGTGTGTGTGTGTGTGTGTGTGTGTACCTGGCGCCTTAGAGGGTTTGAGATTTGTATATTCATTGGAATTGTCTGTGTTTTTGTGTTCCCCATGCCCGAACCCACACCACCATCCCGTCGAATCGCCCCGGATCCCTCTTCTTGCCGAGTCTTGTTATTTCTGGTTAGAGAAATAAACATTATCAACTCAGTGAAAAGCGACTCGTGCCACCTTCCTCGTCCCGTTTGCGGTAGAGCGATGAGAACCGCCATCTTTGGGTTATAAAAATAAACCGCCTCCATCGTTTCGGCTCATTCTTCGTTCGCGGGACTGTTCAAGTCCCGTGGACGTCACAATATATATATATATATATATATATATATATATATATATATATATATATATATATATATATATATATATATATATACACATATACACACATATATATATAGTGTTACGGCTGTGGAAATTCGAAGAACACCATAAAGGTTCCTGAGATTAGCTATGCCGGTAAGTGAGTGTTCAGATAGCTTTCCCCACCGTTGTTTAGAGGGCTTTATTCGAGTTCACCGAGCTGCCACTCTTTGAGATAGCCGTTTTTCTTTATCCATCGTTATTTTGAACCACGCAAACAACAACCGCCACCAAGTATGCCACAACGCCAAGCACGCAACAAACCTCCACACAAACAACCGCCATGAACTACGCCACAACGCCAACCACGCTACAATAACCATCACAACAACCACCACCATCTTCGCCACTACGTCCGCTTCCGAACGCCATCCTCCATGGATCACGCAACGACTGTTTCCGCGTCGGAAACCGTCCGAGAACGTCAAACAAAGGCGCCAAGGAAAGAACTACGACGACGCGTGGGTTTTGCCGCATTTTTTCTCCGAGGCTGGTGTGAAGGGAAGGGGGCAGGGCAGCTCGCTTCTGATTGGTGGATGCACGGTGTGAGGCGGTCGGAGTGAGGGGGCACACCCGTTTCAAGAAGAGTCTCGAAGGAAGGTGGAGCTGAAAACAGGGTGGGGCGAATGGCGGAGCCCCGCGCTATAAAGGGCGGACCGCACGCGAGGCTCACTCTCTCTTCTTGGTTCATGCTCGCCCCTGTCTCATGGTGGTCCAGTTTTTCTTCTTCTTCATCGCTTGGTTCCTGCGCTCCTGGTCCTGTGAGCGGCCTGTTGGTGGGAGAGGCGGACGGAAGGCGCAGCAGTGCTGGCTGTGTGGTGGACCTGCGAGTCCAGACGATGAGTGCCGGAGAGAGCTTGCAGGCCACATGGGAGGCTGTTCTCGAAGAAATTCGGAACCAGGCACGACCACGCTGACGGTCGTGGGAGCGGGACATCGCGACTCGCCGACCACCGCGGCACCTTAAGGGTGCAGGTTACCGGCCACGGTCTCGCGGGACCCGGTCGGTCCTCCAGGTCCCGCGTTATAAAGGTCCCCAGACCCCATCTACCTCCCCGACTATGGGGAAGTCTTTCCTTTTGTTTTTGCATGCATGCTGTGGCGCCGTGTCCTGTTAAGTAACGACTGCATCAGTGACTGTAGATAATAATCATATTTGGTTGTATTGCTTTTGCTTCTTGCCTGAATATTGCATGACTGCCTTGGCTGTATGTATATACGTGTGCTTGTTAATAAATGTCCTTGTGTGAAATGTATCCTGTTCGTTGCGTCATCTTCCCCCTATTGTAAATGCAATCTTGCATTGTGGAATAATTAGTTGGGTTTTAAACACCCGGTAAGGAGAATCGGATCCGTCAAGGTCGGCGATAATACCCGCTCGGTTATCGCTTTAGAACGGAACGGACCGCTTAAGCGGTTCGTGTCCCAAGCCGACCTGCGGCGCGGTGCAGCCCTCGGTAGGTTACCCGTGCGAGTACTTAGGTATATTGACATTCGGCAATTCACCCTATCTTGTGCGGGTAGAATGAGGACTGGGCTGTGGTGAGGGTAAACCCCCACCCGTGACTGGTTTCTGGCAATAGTTCCAGGAGGGTCACGACTGAATTGTCCGTCCCGTGGGTGGGCCGGCTGCTATTCGGGGAAAGCGGCCCATCGCACGCCATCGGGCGCGAATTCGAAACACAACATACATATCTGTATATATATATATATATATATATATATATATATATATATATATATATATATATATATATATATATATATATGTACAGTCATGCGCCGCTTAACGACGTTCCGAGCAACAACGGATCGCATATACGACAGATCTGCCAGTTCTGAAAAAAAAATTAAAAATGAAAAAAAAAATATTGCTGAAAAATTCCTATCGCTGAGCGTTGTTGCCGACGTTGCGCTGCCAGTCGTATAAAAATAGCACGTACAATTATGTACGCTGTACAGTACATAATACTTCATGATGATAAACGACAGTGTGGCCCTGTTATCATGCGATCGTTGAGGTCCATAAAATGTCATAGCGGAAAAAAACAGGATCGTGCTAAATCCGGATTCAAGGAAATCGACTTTCAAACTGAACCAATGTTTGCACGTTTACCTTCGAGCAAGTGAATTACCTTTGTATTGAAGAATTCCGCGAATAAATCGTTGCTGCAGTCGAAATTAAAACACTAACTTCTTTTTGGTGAAGCTTTTCATGTTGTGAAAACACTCGCACTGTTCCGAAAATATTTATAACAATTGACAGCAGCTCGTTTCTTCATTTATAAATTATAACATCGATGCAATGATTACGTATTTATAAAATCCAAACGCGATTTATTCATCTTTCTCCAATCAATGCGAGAGGAGATTGTGAGCTACTGCGAACAACACCGATGGCCGTCATGAACAGCACAAATGGATAAAACTAACGTGTCTTCAGTCTCTCTTGGATGCGCGTTACAATTGCCGACAGTATTCAGTGCAGTCACATGCTGTACAGGTTTGTATCCTAGGAGCAATAGACTACACCATATAGCCGAGGTGTGTAGTTTTGTGTAAGTACGATGCTCGAAAAAAAAAATGATGTTCGCTTCACGACGCGTTTCTCAGAACGTAACCCCGTCGTAAAGTGGCGCATGACTGTGTGTGTGTATGTATATATATATATATATATATATATATATATATATATATATATATATATATATATATATACATATATATATATACATATCTATATATATATCTATATATATATCTATATATACATATATATATATATCTATATATATATATATATATACATATATATATATATATATATATACACATATATATATATATATACA
>NW_028222375.1:22500-44327 GCF_056783735.1 Eptatretus burgeri
TAAGAAACGAATGGTTGTCGATTATTCCCAAACGGTCAATCGCTTCACCCAACTCGACGCCTACCCCTGCCGCGCATAGATGAGATGGTCGAACGCGTGGCCAATTATAAGGTATTCAGTACCATCGACTTGCGAAGCGCCTATCATCAAATTCCCATCCGAGAGGAAGACAAACCTTACACTGCATTCCAGGCAGGGCGGCGCCTCTACCAGTTCAGAAGGATACCATTCGGTGTCACGAATGGAGTAGCTTGCTTCCAACGGGTTATGGACGACATCATCTCAGATGAAAACCTCAAAGACACTTTTGTTTACGTGGATAATGTCACAGTGTGCGGTAGGGATCAGAGGGAACATGATAGGAATCTGGACAGATTCTTGAGCATTGCTAGAAAATATAATCTGACTCTCAACTACGAGAAATGCGTATTCTCGGCAAGGTCAATTGACCTTCTTGGCTACACAATAGCCGACGGCACAATTAAGCCTGATCCTGAGCGATTGCGCCCGCTCCGTGAGCTTCCACCACCTCAGGACTTGCAAACAATGCGCCGGGTGATCGGGATGTTCGCTTACTATGCGAGATGGATTTCGTAATACTCCGAGAAAATACATCCCCTAGTGCATTGCAAAAACTTTCCACCAGATGCCGCTGTTGTAAGAGCTTTCCACAATCTCAAGGATGATATCAGTAAGTCCGTGGTTTTATCGATCGACAGCTCGGTGCCCTTCGTGGTGGAGACCGACGCTTCAAATCACGCCATAGCTGCTACACTTAATCAGTCTGGGCGGCCGGTCGCGTTCTTCTCGAGAACTCTCTCTAGAAGCGAGCAGAGACACTCAGCGATAGAGATGGAAGCGTATGCCATCGTTGAAGCGCTGCGGAAATGGAGACATTATTTACTGGGAAACCACTTCACGCTCGTTACGGACCAACGATCCGTGGCATTCATGTTTGATGGGAAAAATAACGGGAAAATTAAGAATGAAAAAATTATGAGATGGCAGATAGACCTAGCTTGCTACAGATACGACATTGTTTACCGGCCCGGGAAAGAAAATCCTGCTGCAGATACCTTCTCCCGGGTCTACAGTTCGGCAACAATCAGTCAGGCTTTGCAAGACCTCCATGTGTCTCTGTGCCACCCAGGGGTAACCAGGATGGCACATTTCGTACGCAGACAAAACCTTCCCTATTCTATTGAAGATATTAAACAAATGAATGCTTTATACCCTGTTTGTGCTGAACTAAAACCCAGATTCTATGGGGCGGCATCTGGCAGACTGATCAAGGCCATTTCCCCCTTCGAGAGACTAAACATCGACTTCAAAGGGCCCCTGCCGACCGAAACAGACAACAGATACATATTCACCGTTGTTGATGAATATTCAAGGTTCCCTTTCGCGTTTCCGTGCTCGGATATGACCTCGGGCACTGTCGTAAAATGTCTCTCTGACCTCTTCGCTATGTTTGGGAGACCTTCGTACATACATTCAGACAGAGGGCCGTGTTTAAACAATTCCTATTAGAGCACGGCATAGCAACTAGTCGAACGACGGGTTACAACCCACAGGGAAACGGGCAGGTGGAACGGTATAATGGAGTTATTTGGAAAGCCGTAACTCTGGCGCTGAAATCGAGAGGACTGGGCCCCGAGCGATGGGAGGTTACTCTTCCCGACGCTCTGAATTCCATACGCTCTTTGCTCTGCACGTCCACAAATGCCACTCCTCACGAACGTATGTTTACTCACCAACGACGTTATGTTGACGGTCAAACGGTGCCCAACTGGCTGACCCACCCCGGTACAGTGTTCATGAAACGCCTGGTACGACAAAGCAAGTATGAACCGCTGGTGGAGGGGGTCGAACTCATTGACACTAATCCAGAGTATGCTCATGTCAGGCTCCCGGATGGCAGGGAGACCACTGTGTCGGTTCGCCATCTGGCTCCCTCAGGTACTCCTCCCGCCGGTACACCACCTTCTGGCACTCCTCCTTCTGACATTTCCCCAGGAACTCCGCCAGGCGACGGGGCTGCCGCGTTCCACCCGAGAGCGATCGAGAAGTCATCCCCGGCACAAGTCGAGGCTCACCAAGAGGATCGGGAGCCTCCCTCAAGTGAAACTGCCATTTACTCCCGGAGAGGTCGACGAATAAGGCCCCCTCGACGACTCAATCTGTAAAGGGGATTATCGGCATTCTCGCTGCTCATGCTCCTATATGCCCATTATATCATATATCGATGCTCATTTCCATGCTCCTACAACTCAAAATAATCACTGCTTGGCATGTATGCTTCTGTAGATCAATTAGTCCGCGTTGCTTGAAATGTGTACTCCTATAGTGCTAAAGCAATCATGGTGTGTAAGATGGGCCCCTAGTTACATTTTAAAGGTGGGGAGAATGTGGTGAATTGTCGTGAATTGAGGGACATGACGCGGGATCACATGTTGTGCGTCTCGCGTATAAGGGGAGGTCTCTGCGGCACGAGTGATTGTCCCCGGGGCATTGCTATTGACATCGGCTGTTCACTTGATGCTCGTTAACTGAAGGTGCTCATTGACTGGTGAGAATGGAGATTACATCGAACTCCGTGCTTACGCGGATTGTCTGCAATGATTAACTGCACATGTATACGTTACTGCTTATGTACTCCTAGCTGAACCTGTATTCCCCGGTGTGCCCACAGAAGCGGCTCCAATCAAATGGAATAAAGCCTAAACTCTGAAGGTTCATCTCTCGCTCTCATTTCAAAGACCAGAGGAAACGAGAGCCAATCAAGGCGAGGGATGTTACAAGACCAGTGGAAACGAGAGCTCCTCCTCATGACATGTTCTAAACTGACGAGTATTCCACATCCCCAATCACGAATCACTCAACACATCAATATTTAATAATTAATTTAGTTCAACATCACCTGAACGATTGAACGAAGTAGATTTTGTTTGTTTGGTTTAAAAACAACGAACGAGTCTCCCACTTTCCCTCTTGGACGCCATTTTAAATGTACAGCGGCCCAACTCTGATCAATCCTTCCTTGTTCACCAACCGTGGAGAGGATAATCACCACACACGTGTTCATGAACTCCATGGTGGTTTGAAACGGAATATTTTGTACTCATTTGACGGAGTTCCCATCTTTCCCCGTGCTATCCCTGCACATGGAGTGGAGTTCACTCTCCACCGAACTACATGATAAATATTTACCAATAATCGATTTCACAAATAACAAACATGGGTGGAAACATCACCTTCGTCCACCTTCGGTCGTGGATGTGTTGAGAAAACGAGGTGGTTGGGTGGGAATCTATAAAAGGTTATCTATTTATTACGTACGCACGTACACACAAAATGAATGTTCATTCACACTCACACCAAAGAGACATAAACGAATATGGAGGTGAACCATTACTCATTGTGTGTGGAAGATCCTTGATAACAAGGTTTATCATGAATAACAAATTAAATAAACACATGTTTGTTGTACAATGTTTGTCATGAGAATCCCAACTGATCAACATGAACGTTTTAAATCCTGTTCTCATTGGTGGAAATGATTTGAAAGATAAAGGATTCGTGTTGTTCATCAACCTTGGATCACGTGGTTTTCACCGGAAGAGATAAATCAGAACAAAAATATATAATTATATCTTGGTTGAGATATCAATGGAGACGATGGAAAGGGGGCGTGGCCACGGTCCATTGTGACGTCACAATGAGAATTCAAACAACAGGGAACTCTAAAGACAGAGCGGTGTCGTTAAATCTTCAGTTCGAGGAGAGCCGTGCACCAGCCATGTTGTTTCGCATTGCGCTGTTCGTGTTCACCATCCTCGGGAGTGGAACGTCCCGTCCGTCACAGCAGGTAAGGGGGGATTGTGAGAAATAGCCCACTTTACTTTTTATAATATCACAAATAACTTCATCATCGTGAAACGTGGATAATGTAACGTTGTTTTTATAATTTGTTTATTTAAATTCCTCCAAAACAAGATTGAAAGCTCCTCAAGGTGTTTGGGTTGTCCAGTTCAAATCCCATATTTAATCTTCCTTGTCTGTCCTTGATATCCTTGTTGGAATGAGGAACAAGAGAGTTTATCTTTGTTTGGAAACTTGATCAAAATGTAGGTTTCCATGGAGAAACAAAGTATTTCGAGCTCTGATTCCGACACTGATTCCACAATCATCAGCAACTCTGAAGGTTCTTGATGTGTTGAACTGATCAGTGGGATTTGGAATAAACTATAAAATATAAAATCAGTAATGTAAACGATTTGGGGGAATTGTGGAGCCGAATAGTTTCGATCATGATGTGAGTGAATCAAACAAAGATGGAGACAATGGAAGTGGTGGTAACCATGGGAACGCCGGCCGGTCACGTGTTCACTCCACATTGATGGGTTATGTTTTTCAGTTGACGGTTTATAAGGGATTTTGTTTTCATTGTTAAATCAGTTTAATGTGTTTCGGCACGGACATGGCACAGGCACGGACATGGACACGGCACAGGCACGGACATGGACACGGCACAGGCACGGACATGGACACGGCACAGGCACGGACATGGACACGGCCCAGACATGGACATGACAGGGCACAGACATGGACATGGACACGACACGGCACAGGCATGGACATGACACAAACATGGACACGGACACAAAACAAGCATGGACATGGCACAGACATGGACATGGACACGGACACAGCACAGGCATGGACATGGCACAGACATGGACATGGACACGGACACAGCACAGGCATGGATATGGCACAAGCATGGACACGGACACAGCACAGGCACAGACACGGAGACAGCATGGACACAGGCACGGACACGGAGACAGCATGGACACGGACACGGCATGCACACAGCACAAGCATAGGCACGGACACCATTGACAAAATGGGTGACGACTGCTTTGTCCCACCACCACAGTATCACCAGGTCTCATGTACGTCACAGGATCGTCCCGTTTTAAACTTTCTTGGGATACCATTTGTGTCTGAGGTCGTGCCTTGTCATGTCCCACTGTCATCGAAGTGTCCTTGCTGTGTCGATGTCCCACCCCATTGGAGGGGAGGGGTAGAGTCGTAGGTATTGTGGGAGTGATGGTTGATGGGGGATTGTAAGGGGATGGTGGAGAGAAGGGGGTTGTTTGGGGTGTTGTGAGGTGGAGTGGGGGCGATGCTTGATGGAGGATTGTGGGTGATGTTGTAGGGGGAGTGGTGATCTGTGTACATGTGCTGGTAGTTGGGTAGAGATGGTGTTCGGGTTTTGAGCGACGGCTGTTTCTTCCACCTAATAGTGGAGATGACATCCTCTCTCATTTGTGGTGGATAACCACAAGGTCTCGCCATTTCTGTTGATTTATAACATTTCTCGATAACATGTTCTGAGCACAAATATGAACATTTTTACGCCCGATCTTCACTTGGGTACTTCCGACAAACCTCTTTGTTTCTATTTGGTGTAGTTTGGGTGTTTCCACCATTGGTGGAGCATGAAACCATCTTGGTTTGTATTATGTGCTGTACAAGCACCAAGGACTCATCGACTCGGTATTTTGGTGAAAAATCTAAAATTCGACTCCGTTTGAGTTAAATCGTACCACAATGTAACCCATATTCAATGTGAAACGGATCTCGAGGAGTACTTCTGGGTGTGACGTCACGGCTAAGTTTGAAGATGGAGAAAATTTTGACTTTTATTGCAAAAGTAACTTCTGTATAAATCACAAATCGGAAAAAGAGACATAAATATTTTGTGGATTATCAAAGGATAGATAATAGAGTTGAGGTGTTCTGAGTGTTGAAAAGCTATGTGAACGAGGGAAAGGGGGTGTGGCTGTAGTCCATTGTGACGTCACAATGACAATTCCAACAATAAGGAACTTTAAAGACAGAGCCGTGTCATTAAATCTTCAGTTCGTGGATAGCCGTGCACCAGCCATGTTGTTTCCCATTGCGCTGTTCGTGCTCACCATCCTCGGGAGTGGAACGTCCCGTCAATCACAGCAGGTCAGGGGGGATTGTGAGAAATAACAATGTATTGTACTCCTGGCAGGTACACAACACGATGGGAGTCACGTTCTTTGTCGTTTGGTGAATCAGTTCTGCACGGAGGATTTAAAATGGGGAGTTTCTGTGTGAGTGAAGGTGTGTGTGTGTGAGTGAAGGTGTGTGTTTGTGTGTGTGTTTCACAAACCACAATGTATTCTCTCTGCTGACTCGTCGACTCCCATATATATATATCTATATATCTATATATATATATATATATATATATATATATATATATATATATATATATATATATATATATATATATATATATATATATATATATATATATATCTCTCTCTCTCTCTCTCTCTCTCATCCACGTTCCTCCCCCTCCTAATACACTTTGGCACCCTCCTCCCACACCCCTGTCTCGCTGTCCCCCTCTCTCTGTCTCTCCTCCCCCTCTCCCTCTCTTCCTCTCTGGATGGCAGTTGTATCTGGACAGTGGTTATCTCTGGACGTGTCTGGATGTTACTTTTCTCCAGATGTGTCTGGACAGGTGGTTTTGTCCAGGCTGTGTTTGTCTCCAGACTTTCCCGGGAGGTGTTTATCTCCGGACGGCTTGGCTCCAGGCCTCAGGCTCCAGGGTTTGCCTCCGGACACGTCCGGGCAGTGTTTATCTCTGGACATGTCCGGGTGGTGTTTGTCTCCAGGCGGTATTTCTCGTTTCATCGGTAGAAAATGGAAAATCATTTTGCTGAGACAGTATGAATCATAATTTATGCTCCACTGCACGTGTGCCTTACCTTCCCTCCCCAAACCCTGCCTTCCCTTCCCCCACCCCTGATCTCTCCCCCTCCTCCCTCTCCCCCTATTTTTGTCCTGACTCATTGTATTCCCATCAGCGAAGCGACAGGTTTTATTTTCCAATCTAAAATACACACATCTGGTGAGTGGAAAATTAAATAATGGTCCCAGAATGCTTTGCCTCTGTGCGCTTGGAATCTCCTCTCTCATCATCACCCAGTTCATTAGTTTATTCAACACCTGAACCCCATCGTCACCAAAGGCAGGTGTATACTTCCACTGGTATCACATCAGGTCCCACTGATTTGCTACTTTTTAAATCCTATTAAGTCGGCTATCTTGCCAAACAGTACTTTTTCAAAATATAAATCAAATGTTCCAGGAGTCGCCTTGAAAAAAGAGTAGGTCGTTGAGTGGTGGTAACACAGTTGAAATCCCATATTTAATCTTCCTTTTCTGCCCTTTATAATATCATCGTTGTGATTCCTCTTTACCGTGATGATGCGTTGAGAAAGATGAGAGTTTTTCTTTGGTTGGAAACTGCAACTTCACTTTCCCCACCAAGCAAACTTGGAATTTGTCCCTTCAAGCCAAGTGCTCCTTCATGGTCATGTTGATGGAGGAATCTTCAAGGTTTTACTTCCCAAACTCACAAATTACTTCCCAAATCCTCGTGCAGACCTGCACTCGCCAAGCGTCGTACAAACGATAACCTCTCGTACATTCCATGAGCTATTGTGTTTGTATTCTAAAACATTTCAACATCATGTTCTTATTTTGTCATGAACTTGTGGGTTTTGTAAAATAATTGTAAAAACATTGTTTCGTTGAATTTTAAATGAAATAAACATTCCTCCTTCCCCTGCCCTTGTCTATCTCCATAGGTTATCCAGAATGATGCTGTTGAGGATGGAGGGATATCTGTGGTTCGCGACTTCACGTTTGTCGTGATTTCCTTCCTTGTGTTTTATATTATCATCACATTTGATCCGTCACGTTGGTTCACCAAGAAGGGGAGCTCCAAAAGAAAGCTTTGCATTCACTGGTAAAGAACTCAAGTGACTTATTCATCAATATTTATCAAGTCTTCATCCACGAGGGAACAAGATCGCTCAGATATTTGAAGCGAGTTTATTGTGTGCGATGTTATTTTGGATTATAAGAAGTAGAATTTTTTCTGCGAAATATGGAATATGTTGTTTAATTGCTGGAGAAGATGGCAAGGTGTCCCGAATCCATTGGTAACATTGTTTCTCATCCAATGTTCTTAGCCTGGTGTTGGCTTAGTGGTTAGGGTGGTGGCTTGGGATCCTCCGGTCCTGAGTTCAAGCCCTGTTGGCCGCTGAATTAAAAAAAAAATACACCAGGAGGTTGACTCAGCCTATCATCCTTCTGAGGTCGGCAAAATGAGCCCCAGTGTACTGGTAAGGGGGACACTGAATCAGCAGCATAGCCACGTCCCAACCAATGATGCAACCAGCAGCTGCAGGCTGCACTCGATGGAGAGAGATCCAAAGTTCTGGGGCCATCTTGGATTTCAAAATGGCCACCATGTTCCATCAAATTTCCTATTAACTCGGGCTGTGAATGTCATATGAAGTCTGTTTTGGTAGCAATACCCACATTTGTCATGCCAAGAAGTTAAAAACACACAATTTTAATTTTCTCGATGTTATGGATGGTGACCATCTTGGATTTCAAAATGGCTGTGATGAACAAACCCACTTTTGCTGTATTAATCAAAGTTAGATTTGGTGTAAATACCTCATTGGTCATTTACGGGTGGAGTATAAATTTGGTAAGTCTTCACTGTGGGAAACTGTTTGTAATTAGAGTTGTGTATTCAGTGACCTGTGTGTCAAACAAGCTCGAATGAGCTAAGATCCTCGTCCTCTAAATGACGAAGTCATAAAAACGAATATGACGTCATTGTGATGTTTCAGGTTTGCGATAAATTATCTGTGCTCATGCCCGGCTTGATTCGTGCAAACAAAATTCAAACAGCTTGCCGAGTTTCGGAGATAATGGTCGAGGCGATTTCCATTAGCGGCGATATTATGACGTCAACTTTTTTTCTCAGAAGAATTTCCAAAATCGCTGATGGTTACTGCCTGCGCGTGGGCTTTCTGCATATACATGGCAAGTTTCACGAAGATCCGATGAAAACTCTGGGTTGTGAAACAAAAAATGTCAAAAAATAGGAATGACGTCATAAAAAATTGATATGATGTCATAGTGATTATCATATGTGTGGTAGTTCATCTCTGCTTATGCCCTGTTCGATTCCCGCAAACAGAATTCAAAAAGCTTGCCTGATTTCGGAGATAATTTTTTTGGCGAATTTCCATTAGCAGAGATATTTTGATGTCATCACTTTTTTTTCTAGGAGGATATTTCAAAATCGGAGATGGTTTCTGTCTGCGCAGGGTATTTTCACATATATACGCCAAGTTTCAGGAAGTTTCGATGAAAACTGTAGGTTGTGAAACAAAAAAGTCCACAAGAACAACAACGTGAGTAAGACTTAGAGATCCTCCAAGAGGATATAAAAAGCTGTGAAAATTTCAGCAAAGTCTGTTTTGTAATTCATGAAAAATCTGCACTTCTGCAGTTCAGCAAAGTCGATAGACTACCCCTCATCGATGTGGTCTTGAAGAGGACTGAAGAACTCTCGATCTGTGGCAATAAATGCAACACTCACTGGATGAGTTTTTTGTGAAGCAGGAGGTGTGGTGGTACAGAATGTCACGAGACAGTAAATCTCCAGCAGACATCACGTCGGCAAGCCTAACTTTCCAGGCATCATATCCACTGCTGTTTGCAATTTCTTGGATTGTTTTGTCCCATGTTACCAGGAATTGGCCCTTCTGGAGGATTTCATGTATTTTTGGCTCTTCCTCACCTGTGGTTGGTTGACAAAATAAACATTTTAATTTGACAAAGAGTGTACTGCTCAAACGAGTCTGCTTAATAGATTCTGAAGCACTGGGTTGTCCTCTTTGTCAGTAAAGTTGTGACTTGTCAAGCAACAGCAAGCTTGCTTATTCTTTCATCTCTATCCAGGTGAGTTTGTTTTATCCAGGTGACTCGGTTTTACCCGAGCGAGCTCATTGGGAGATGACATCATGTATCCCATAACACAATGTGAAACATGAGAAGTTGATGATTATGCAAGTGAAAGAACGAGATTTTTGTTTTTGTAATAACAATCGAGCTGAAATAATGAAGGATGACCAGACAGTACATTTCCCAATTCACCAAATGCTTGTTCCTTATTGGCCTCCGTATTTTGTTAAATATTAACAAACAGATTCCTCATAGCTCTTTATATTTACTGAGTGACAGTTTTTCTTCCAGCTCTTTGTTTGTTAGTTTGATCCATGGTGAATATTCTAAAAAGTACATTTACCATTATCTTCGCCTGATGTACAAGTGAAGTAATTTTATTTTTTATAAACAGTACGTGATGACATGAATGATGTCCCAGCATGTGACACAAGTTGAAACCTCTGACTGCATTTTATGTTCACACAAAGTGGCAATGATGTCTGAAGGAAGATCCTTCAGGTTATTCATTCAACATTTCTTGTGAATATAAACTAAAACTCACCGACTTAGTGTTGATTTCCAAGGAATAGTTTGTTGATCAAAGTTTTCGGCCAAAAAACTTCTGAAACGCCGATTTTACAATCCAAGATGGCGCCAAATTACTCCATGAAAAATGTTACCAATGGAATTCCTGCAAAGTCAGACATAATTTACAAAAAAGGCACAATTTCCTTCTTTCGCAAAACAAATGCAAAAGTTCATAACATGCTCCACCATTACATGAGATTCTTCACATAATTAAGTGTGATTCATCGTTCTACATCGTTCCTTCAGACATTGTTTAAGTTACACCTGCATGTTCCATATTCCGTATCCTCCAGAATTGTAACACTCGTGGAACATGTTTATCTATGTTTTACAAAACCATGTGTTCAATACTTTACATGTGATGTAATACTTCATTAGAGCTTGAACTGAGAATGTTTGTTTGTTTGTTTTGTTGCAGTTTAAGATGTCGACATCAAGTGAAACGGAAAAATGAATCGAAAGACGATCCACCATTGGTAACGGAGGTTCAGGAAACCGAACACCTTGATATTCAGAAAGCAGAGGGAAAGGAGGTTCTGGCAATTACTCAAAAAATTGAGATAATCGCAAAACAGAACATTGTTGACAAAGAAGCGGAAGAGGAAAATCAAAAGGAGAAACAAAAGCTTCAGGAATATGAGGCTCGTTTGGTCAAAACCGAAAGAAATCTCTTACAAAGAGAGAAGTTTGTGCAGGAAATGGAACATGAGTTGATGGAAAAGGACGTGCAACGGGAATTGGAAAAAGAATTATGGCTAAAGGAGGAAGAGGAGCGGAAGAAAGGAGAGGAGGAACAGCAGAGGCAGAAAAATAAAGAAGAGCAGAGAAAAATGAATGAACAGGAGAGGGAAAATGAACAAGAGCAGAGGAAATATGAAGAAAAGCTCAGGATGAGAAGGAAAGAAGAATCCACACGAGCAAAAGAGCGATTCAGAGTCCGAATGTGGGAAAAACGCAAAAATGAAGAACTTCATCAGAAAATGCTTTTTGTACAACGCAGAATGTTCGAGATTGATAACTGGAAGAAACGAGTGCAGCAGCAGGAACGATACCTGCAGATAAGTAAAGAACAGGAGATGGAGCGACAAGGTGTGTTTGAATCATTCATGAATGGGAAAGATGAGAAGATAAAGAAACGGCAGCTTCGTATGCACCAACAAGGAAAGGAGCTTAAAGATGAAGAGTACAAGCTGCTTAAATTGGACGAAGAGACTCGTCTTAGAGAGAGAGAGCACAAGGAAGAACAAAAGCAATGTGAACTTAAATGGAAACTGAAAGAGTTCATGTTGATGGTCAGAGAACAAGAGATGAGGGACAGAAAAAGTAATGTGGAGTTTAGGGAGAAGGAGGTCTTGGAAAGAGAGACAAAAGTACAAAATGCAGGAAAGCTTGCTGAGAAAAACGAGGAACAAGTGCTTGGAACTAATGATGGGCTGCAGCAGCGGCAGCAGAAACAGGACAATGTTGAGCCGACTGACCCAAAGCCTCACAGTGATGACGGGCTGGAGCAACAACAGCACAAACAGGAGTATGTTGATTTGCCGCCGCCGACTGACCCAAAGCCTCACATGGTGAATATTGACACACATGTCACGTCAAAGCGGCAACCTCACATGGTGAATAGTGATGAGGGGCTGTGGCAGCAACCATTGTACAGTGTTGTCCTCCAAAAACAACCGAAGCCTCAACGTGAAGGCAAGTTTCATCAGCAGAACCAGCACGATGTTCACCGGCTGCCGCCCAAACGGGAGACCGACCATTCTTCTCAGTCTGAGTTTCTCAAGGGTGAACAAGCGGAAATTGAAAGGCGCAAAAACAACCTCGTGTTCTTTGGAGTGAAGGAGCGAAAAGGTGTACATGATGAGGAGGCGGTGGCAACATTAATAAAAGGCATGAACCTGGACATCGAGCCTGCACAGACTTTCCGCTTCGGACGCTATGTTGAGAACAGCATCAGACCCCTGAAAGTTGTTTTCACATGCGAGTCTGACAGGAATCAGGTTCTTACGAATAATAATAAAAAGATACGGAATTTGAAGGATCCCTCTCTCTGGCCAAGAAACATTTTCATCACTCCAGACTACACTCAGCTCCAAAGAGAAAAACAAGAGTTACTGCTGAGTGATCTTGAGAAAAAGAGAGAAAGTGACCCAAACGGGCGATACACCATTAAAGGAGACAAAGTCGTCCACCTGAAGGAGCGTAAGGGTAAACCTCATCTCCGTAGATGACAACCATCCCTCCTCATCTCCATCGATCACGAACCATCCCTCCTCATGTCCCATCTCACATAATACAGTCTCCTCATGCTGCACACAAAAGAAAGACAGAGTATATTCTGTTGAAAACAATTTCCTTCAACTCATGATCTCTTCCAAACAAGTGATTGTACCCGATATCCCATCGGATCCGTAACCGAAACCTTTTTTGAAAGTACAGACAAGGACAGGATTTCACTCCTGATGGATATTTTGCATTTAATAAGAACAGGAACCTGAACTTTTATCGTGAAGTTACCAAAGCTGCAGAAAATCATGGTGGGTTCTTATTGTTGAGGAAAAGGAATTCCACACCGACTTCCATTGTTCATTGTCTTCCTCCTGAACGGAAACCTCACCGTGATGACGGACAGCAACAATAGAAGCGATATGCTCTGCAAGACCTTCAACAGGTAAGCACTTTTAATTGCCTTTTGACAGGTGGGGTGAACACACTGGGTGCAAACACAACCAACCGCAAGATCAAAACATTAAATTGAAATAAATTTTGGAACTTTGTCTTTCACAGACATTGCTGTTAATACTTCCTTCGATGAAGAAGAATATCCTTAATTGTGGAGATAATTGTAATTATATTTTTTGGTGGGAAGGAAACTTCTTGACATGGTCATCCCCATGCAGAATATAAAACAAGAACTTTAACTCCCTTCGATTGGATGAGATCACCTGATTCACCCTCAGAAGAGGTGCTCCTTCCTGCTCACCTGAAACCATCCCACCGGTTGGAACGTAAGTTACTCAGACTCTTGTCCTACATTAGAAATTATTCCAAACTTTGTCTGTACCACATGTTCTTCACCTGCATCACGTCCCATTTTGTCTGTTCCTCAGAAGTGTTGAGGACAAACAAATATTTTGCTGAACTCGAATCCAGACGAGCAGCAAACAAATCTTTCAGTTGATCGAAGTCTGGCGTGAGTATTAATGTGTCCGTATCAAAGTCATGACGTGCACGTGGATGATCATTGAAATTAATTGTTTGAAAAATCCAGTGGGAATTTGTGATGAAGAAAATAAAGATGTGAAAGTGAAGGCAAAAGAAAGAAGAGAATTTAACTGAGATGCAGAAGCAATTGATGGGATATCATATTTCCAGGATTGTGATGGAAGGTATGATAATGATAATGATGGAGATGACGATGACAATGCTATTGAGGGATTTTGACTTCCTTTTGTTGATGTGTGTGCAGAGGAAGAAGTTTCAATAACGGCCACTGGAGAAGATGTGATCTTTGGCAGTGGATCCATCATCACTCCGTCGTACAAGCTCCAGGAATGTAAGACGAAACATCAGACTCTTACAGACGGCTGATCCAAGATGAAAAAAAAATGAACATCCGTCTCTGGAAGTACAGGTACTCAAACCTTGCAGAGACCTGATTTACTCACATCGTGCATGACTTCATCACTGTACAAACTCATTTGCACTCCATTGTCTTTCACTGGTTTTTTTTTCTCCTAGCAACCTTCAGCTGAGACCCAGCGTACGAGTTCTAGCAACCTTCAGCTGAGACCCAGCGTACGAGTTCTAGCAACCTTCAGCTGAGACCCAGCGTACGAGTTCTAGCAACCTTCAGCTGAGACCCAGCGTACGAGTTCTTGCAACCTTCAGCTGAGACCCAGCGTACGAGTTCTAGCAACCTTCAGCTGAGACCCAGCGTACGAGTTCTAGCAACCTTCAGCTGAGACCCAGCGTACGAGTTCTAACAACCTTCAGCTGAGACCCAGCGTACGAGTTCTAACAACCTTCAGCTGAGACCCAGCGTACGAGTTCTAACAACCTTCAGCTGAGACCCAGCGTACGAGTTCTCCCTTGATGACTTTTTTGATTGTGAATTTTGTAATTTTTAATTTCTGTGAATAAAGTGAACCTAAAATCTCTTGTCCTTTCAAATCATATGATGTACAAGTCAAAGGAATGGTGTCTAAAATATTGTGATGAAAATGGCTCCCAGGGGATTAAAAATCTTTGAAAAATTTCAAGTGTTTGTTCATTTGTTTGTTGTTCTTTCACTCACAAACCGAAGCACCCAGAGACCCCAAATTTGGGTGGACTCACGTTAGAATGTGGGCAAGATTTTACGTGAACGCATGTTGGTCTTCAAGGCCGTTTTTAGAGTAAATGCTGCGATGAGGTGAGTATTGGGATGTGGGGTTAGGTAACACTCAAAAGGTAACCACCATGCGGCCAATAACTCCAAAGCTTTTCAATGTACAACACGTCCTGAAACGCCGGCTCGGTCGTGATGGGTACCACCCCAGAGTGTTGTACAATGCAAAATCCAAAACACATTCAGGAGTTACATGTGAAAAACAAAAACCTTAAATTAATCAGGACATTATCATGATTATTCCACTTTAATTTCTCACAAAAGAACGACTGAAGATATGAAAATATGGTTAAAATTCCCTGACAATGGAAGATGGGAACCCTCCCCCCCCCCCATTCCCTTCACTTCCTCACACCAGAGATCCTTTCCATCCCACCTCTTTTTCTTCTCTTCGTGTTAGCAACCATGACAAATGTAAAAGTTGGTGTGGATTTTCCCAGACATCCAAGCAGAAATCATCAGTCAGCTCCCGACCCTAATCGGGAATGGAGGGAGTGGGGGGTTCTGCCCATCACGTAATGCGAGGTACTCCAGCCTGCTTTGTAATATTTACTGGAGATTATGCCAGTAATTTTTCGTTCATGTGGAACAAAAATTGTCCAGGTGAGGTGAAAGCAATGTGTGGTGTCCTTCAGACAGTGAGGCTATTTGTACACACTGGGAACTTCTCCAAAACTACGCACGATTACGATGGAACTTGACCACAATCTTCATTACACAGGTCAGGAATGGGAGCATGCGCCGGAGCAGCGAGTCGCTGCGTCCACTTTCTGCCGGAACACCGGTGGCCTCCTTCTGGCCATCCCTCGGCAGATGCCTGGCCCAACCCCATCTCCTTGAGATGTTGATCAATTTACTGCAACGAAGCACGTGCTGTGCCCATCCAAGATGTCATTGAAAGCCTGGATCTTAAGGCCCGGTCACACCTTGACGTTTTAGCCAGCGATAGCAACGTGTTAAAATTTATGTAAAATCCTGGCTTACGTTGAACTTTTGATGTTTTTTTTTAAAGATTCGGACGTATTCATAGCGACTTGGTCTTATGTATAACGCATTGGTAACGGACACAGAACGTTTCGTTGTGTTATAGATAACTTATACCAACGAATGCTGAACCTGTTGTCGGCCTACACAACCGATGCCCACCGATAGTCTAACTTAGGCATAGCGCGTTGCACGCATCGCCGACGATGTCGTGACGTAGCCTATTAAAAGGCTGACGCACAACGATTCGAATCATAACTGCCGTAGAAATGGAAGGGTCAACATCGCGGTCACACCTTGGCGATCTTGCCAGCGTATTCCGACGTAACAAAAAGTGTGTCTAAAACGTTGGGGCGTCGAATACGGTATGGGTAAGTTTGGTATACGCGAGTAGAACGCTGAATACGCTATCATACTCGTAGTAAGTAGAGTACGTCAAGAAATTTTAAACATGTTCAAAATTTTACGACGTACTCGGCGTATGACACACGTTCCGCATGCGATGAGGATAAGTTTTACACACGATATGCGGACGCTTACACACGTTCACAAACGCTACTTATAAGCTACTCAAAAGTCGAAACACGTCACGGTAATGTCTTTTTTACGCGAAACTTATTTCTAACTTGTGTTTGACGTGCTTTGAACCAATTCTTTACGTAGTCCCAACACACATCGACGTATGTAGACGTATTCCAATGACGTCTTCCGGTCGACAAAAAAAAAAAAAAATGAACGTGTTTCTAGGTTACAACTGCCATATAAAGACGTGTTCCCAGAAGTTTTGGGAATTGGTATATAAAAATGCTGCTCATAAAAGGGGAACCCAACAGTGTTTTGGAGTTCCTTTTTGAGTCGATGTCCATGTCAGCAGTTACAGTATCAGTATTAGTATTAGTATTAGTATTAGTGGTAGTTTGTTCATGTTGGCAGTAGTAGGTGAGTGTGAGGGGGAGGGTATGGGTTATGATGGATCCTCCTTACGTGTCCACGGGTAGGTTCATAGGCTGCCACTCAACGATTTAAATGGCTGCATCTCCACTATTGAAAGTAGACGCTTGCGCTCAACAATTGGATTTTTTTTACACTCAACGACTTTTAAACGGTACCACTCAACTATTTTCATTGTTTACAATGAACGATTTAAATTGCTGTCACTCGCCTTTGTTTTTTGACGCTGAGGTTTTGAAATTTGAAGCGTTTCTTCTGAACGTGTTAAAACGCTCAAACTCGACTATTTTAAATAGACGCTGCCGATGGACAATTGGAATCATAGCCAAGCTCGACATCGAAGTGTGAACATCCTTGTCATGCCGAAGAAAAGTTTGAAGAATGCTGCAAATAAGTGTTCTGGCCGTGGCCGTGGACGCTGACGCAAGGACGATCCATTATACCGACGTCTTTCAGCCTATGATTAACTTAAAAGTAACGTCTGTCGACGTGTGGCAACGATCGCGTAACGTGCCAACAACACGTTAATCATAGGTTAGAAATAAGTTTCGGGTACGCTAAACATTACCTCGGCGTGTCTCAACTTATGATTAACTTACACGTAGCATGTGTTGACGACTGTCAACGATCGCAGACCGTGCATACAACTTGTGGCCAGCGTACTGGAACGTGTGAGTCATACGCCGGCATACGTCGTGAAATTTCAAGCATGAAAAAATTTGAGGACAACCAAAAAGTACAACGTTTAAAGCCAGCGTACAACGACGTATGGCAGTGTTTTTCAGCGTGCTCTCAATGTCATCAAAACTTACCCAGAACGTATTCAACGTGTGCCAGCGTTTTAGAAAAAAAAAATTCAAAAATTGGCATACGTTGGCTAAAACGTCAAGGTGTGACCGGGCCTTTAGTTTTGACCCAGGGAACCCATAATCCCAGCAGCTCAGACTCATTCAGCACCTCGAAGGTCCCCAAAAGGATATCTTGAGTCTCCGCCAAGATGACTGCATCATCTGCGAAATCAAGGTCAGAGATCTTGACATTCCCATACTCTGCACCGCAGCTTGATCTCTCTGACATGCTCCCAGAATCCAGTTCATACAAGCGCTGAAAAGTGTGGGGGCCAATACACACCCCTGACGAACTCCAGCAACAAGTGGAAATCAAAAGGCACTCGTTCATCACTTGCTTCACATGTGTACCAAATTTCGTAAATATATCTTGAGGGGATTTGAAGTGAAGCTCCGGAAACGAAATGTGACGGACGGACGGACGGAACCCATTTCTATATCCCCCGCCATCTTCGTTGGTTGGTGGGGATAATAATTCAGAGATGGTATCACCACATCTCACAGCACTTTCAGTCCCAGTGTAGTTCAGACAACACATCAGTGTTTGAGCTTGTCACCTCCACCACTGAATGGGGATGGAGGACATGTTTTCACCTCTGTCCATTTGCATGTCTGTCTGTGAGCAGGATATCTCAAAAGATTTGGAATGGATTTGGTGGACAGGATGGGTGTGTGACAAAGACAAATTGATTCGATTTTGGTGAAATCTGGATCCGGATCTGGACACAAGAATTTTAAGTGATTCTTCACCATTGAAAGAGACAGGGCCAAAAAGGATAAACAACATGATATCTCAAAAATTTGTGGACACATTCGGATGAAACCTCCTGGACAGATTTGGTGTATAACAAGGACGAATTCGTCACAGACTGGTTTTGTCAGATGCCGAGCGTTTTATGCCAGTCTGTAACCATTTTGGTTTTATATACCAATCGAGCGAATTGTTTCTCCGCGCGGCACGAATTGACTCAAAGCGGCAACTTCATACAAATCAGCCAGATTTATTGGGGAACCTCGGGGAACACAACACAAGCAAAATATTCACGACAATGTTTTATTTAATCCATAACCCGTTCTTAACTTGGGAGATACGGATTACGGGTTTCGAAGAGGTTCCTACCGAGATAAGCCTTAAACAACATGCAGACAAGACAGAGTACTTGGTGATGTTTCATGGACGAGAGGAAAGTGTCAAAAGCATGAATGTCGCTCATAACAAGCGGATGTCCACGGATTCGAGCCCAGAGCTCGAGCATGCCGCGTGGCAAAATAGCGCTCGTCCTCCTTTTTCGCATCGCCCATGCACGCGACCTCCATGCGTTCAGACCCCGCGAGGTCGACTGCACCAGACTGTCAGGTCGATGATGGGTTTCAGCTGGTTTCTCACAAGGTCCAGCATACAAGTCCAGGCCTGGCCTGTTCACCAGGCCTCCTTCACGAAGCAGATCGCAGACAGACACAGCAGTTCCCTACACAGCAGATCACGACTCCCACCAGTCGTTTCTCATCCAGCCGAGGGCAGACAGACCTCATGCAGTCCTTTCCCTGCCTGTCCCTCAGCCCTGGCTCGCTTCTCCAGGCCACAGAAGGCAGACCCGGTGCGCCCAGGTCCAGTTTCTCTCCAGGCAGAATCACCACTCGCTTTCCTTTTTCTGCTCACCTTGAAGCCCCAGCACGCCTCAAAACCGACTGCAGTTTTTGTACTTCTCCAGTTTCACGCCACTCCTTCTCAGCCGACTGGGCAGGGCTGCATCCAGAGAGGGGAAGGAAGGAAGAAGAAGCTCTCGGTACACCACCACTGCACAAACAAATAACAGCTTGTGACACCTCCCGACACACATGTCACGTCAAATTACCGAACAACCTGGCTAAACATGCATTTAATGGGGGATCTGGGCTAATCCTATATTTAGAAGCATACTCAGGGCCATTTCCGTAACAACATTAAAAATATATATATATATATATATATATATATATATATATATATATATATATATATATATATACATATATATACATATATATATACACATGCACAGTAGACTAGGCGTAAGTCGTCACCATCGGGACCGAGAAAAAAGTGACGACTTAGACATGTGACGACTTACGCGTATGCGAACATTCATGATGACTGTGGGGTGAAGGATGAAGTCGCGCGTGGCCTGGACACGTACGTGTGAGAGGGCGCTACAATCTCTAAGCCGGCTATTGTACCAAAAGGGAGACACAATCCTCGGGGCATAGGTGGGGGTTCATTGGTTAGTTGGAAAGTGATCAAGCAAAGATGGAATTCATGAATTACTTTATCAAAAGTAAAGATAATGAACAACTGTAAGACAACTCATATACCATCGGTGATGGTCTCTGACCATCGACAAATGTGGAATGAATGGCTGTTAGAATTCATTCATTGGAATGAATGTAGAATGAGTTTTCATATGAATGAAAACTCATATACCATCGACAAATTACATGACACATAGTCATCGTGATGACTACCACTCAATACCTATGTGAAAGTGAAAGTGAGTGTGGTGATGTACAAAACAAGCCAATATAAAATCATGATCGGACTTCAACACGAAGCTCGATCGATCTTTTACTCCTTCGCCAGAGACTGCATTGCGCAGCCTGTCTACCTCTTCAGATGCATGTCGGACAGCACGCTGACTGAGCTGAACGCAGCGCAGTTATAAATAGGCCACGCATCACGATTCCATGAAATCGGGCTTCTCACGAGGCAGTAGTTCCGTGTGACGAGTTAGGCGTGGTAATTTACTTGAGTTTCCATTACGTGGGAACGGACAACATGTGACGACTTAGACGAAGTGACGACTTAGAGATGACGACCTACAGAGGGATGACCCTTTATTCAGAAGGACTTAACATGAGATAAATTCGGGACTTTTTGACGCTGCCGACTTAGACGAAGTGACGAGTTACACGCTGCCGACTTACGCCTAGTCTCCTGTATATATATATATATATATATATATATATATATATATATATATATATATATATATATATATATATATATATATATATATATATATATATATATATATATATATATTTCTATACAAAAACATATACATATATATTTGCACGACGAACCGTGAACCCGTTGGGTTCCCGTTGTGACAGCGATTGATAAAAAAAATCATTTAAAAAAATAATAAAACCTCCAGCGAACTATACCGCTGAGGTTGTTTGCATTGATGAAATTCTCCCGAAGAGTACATGACTGAATAGGGAATTGATTTTTTAATTGTTTGCGTTGCATGATTTGAACAAAACTTGAAACTGCGCACCGCAGGAGAATGGTGAGAAGGGTGGGCCAAAAGTTTTGCACTATAGTGTACCATTTTGGCTGTATTTCGGGAACATACATTCATACATATATGCAAGATGAGAGTTTTCGTAATATATAGATAGATGTATGTGTGTGTGTATATATATATATATATATATATATATATATATATATATATATATATATATATATATATATATATATATATATATATATATATATATATATATATACATATTTTTTTTACGTTTTTACAGCCATTTTTCCCTGCTGTGCAGGGGTTTGGCTTTTTCTTGAGGCAATGTTTTATGGCCGGATGCCCTTCCTGACGCCAACCCTGGTCGCCTCTTACGACACACAGGGATATGGTACACCTATTCTAACCGGGGCATACACCGGGACCAGTACACGACCTCGGAAGGATGACAGGCTGAGTCAACCCCCTGGTGTTAATTCAGCAGCCAATGGGGCTTGAACTCATGACCCTTGGATCCCAAGCCGCCACCCTAACCACTAAGCCAACATCAGACTTCATATATATATATATATATTGTGATGGTTGTGGAAATTCGCAGAACACCATACAGGTCATTCGTTAGTTCTGCCGATAAGTCCGTGTTCATTTAGATTTCCCCACCGTTGTTGAATGGGATTTATCCGTGCAGACAGGGCTGTGATCTTGAGTTTGCCGTTTTTCTTTGCTATCGTTATTTTGGACCAACCGCTTCACACAACCACCTCAACCACAACCCTCATAACCACACCACCGCGTTTCTACCTCGACACACGGTTGCCAGAGGCCTGGCCTTCGTCGAGGGAAAGCAGGCGGCCCCCGTTCCCCCCTCCCCCGGACGAATGGCATCTCCACGTTGAATTCCACCCT
>NW_028222376.1:17500-25000 GCF_056783735.1 Eptatretus burgeri
CTTCATTTTTTAGTCTTCTTCATTTTTACTCTTCTTCATTTTTTAGTCTTCTGGACAAGCACCACCTGGATACATTCAGAGACAAACACCGCCCGGAGGCAAGCTGTTCGGAGAGAAAGTCTTTCCGTTCCCGTGAACAAGATTTCAGGTCCACTGGATGAAAATTGACAATTTTATGCAAACTTGACCTTTTCTGATCTTTGACCAAAAAACCAGAAGAAAAAAATACAGAAAAAAGAAGGCAGAGAAAATACAGAAAAAAACCCAGTAAGAAACCAGAACAAAACATTTAAAAATCCAGAATAATACAAAAAAAGAAGCAGAAGAAAAAAAACAAAAACAAACGGAAAAAAAGACCAGAAAAAAATCCTGAAAAAAACAGTCTTCATTCACCATTTTTTTTGGCTGCTGAACCACGCCTTGACTTTCATCAGGCCACAACGATTTCTCAACCACAAAATTTTCTTTCAATTTCCTCACTCATATTATCGAATACCTGATCATCATCGCTACGAATCACTGAGTACATTGCAATGCTTTCAAACACCCGGAGACACCAGCGTTTGTGGCTTTATTTAATTTCCGCCCGGGTCATAACCTCGAAAATTTCAAATTAAGCCGAATTACAAAATCTAACATCCAGAATTGAACTGAGCAGCAGTTCCGACTGTGAGAAAAGTGTTCGTTTGTCCAATTTGGACATGTTTGATATTTCGGGCATCTCCAGGCAGTGTGTGTTAAACACGAGGTGTGTGTCGGTGATCGCGAATCGCTTGGCAACTCGCCACCTCCTTGGGAAAGGCACTGTGAGATCGTCCAAGGGTTGGTGCACAAACATCGACGTACGCCCTGCCTGCGAAACACCAGGATGGTAGTTTATCGCCGAGTCAAGATTCAAACTCACGATGGACAGTCTTTTACACTGACAGCTCCATTACAGAGGAAGAATCATTGAACCAATAAGAGGTAGCTGTTAGGGTTAGTGGGGAAGTGGGGCGGGGTGAGCTTGGGCTGACTCTGCGTTTGCCAAGACGGGCCGCAGATATAAAACGAATTGGAGGTCCGTTCTGAGGCGAGAGAAGTAAGGAGGGAGAAGAGAATGAGAAAGAAAGTCAGAGAGGACAGCACCACTCGGACACACACGTGACCATAATCTGACCCGGGAAGATTACCCCGTGGTTTTCCTCCTATCATCATGAATGGGGGTCCCGAAGGGTACTGAATTAACTTTTTCCTCCAAACTTGATGGAATCAATGGGAACTTGCACAGACACAAGGTCTGGGTTCCCTCATTATCCCTGAAAGTTTCAGCTCTCTCGGTGAAATCCTCCCGGAGGAGTAGGTGATACATACCCACCTACATACCCACATACCCACATATAACTCCGTCATGGAGGGAAGATTGTCGATAAATACAAAAACAGAAAATAAAGAACGTTGATTTGTATCGAGGGAATAATCATCGACGAACTCGGACTCGATTTCTACTTTCACAACACAATCTGAAACACAAACAATCCGTTAAAACGAAACGGTCAATCCTTGTATTTATTTTAAATCATGGACACGTGATCTGGTGGGAACCAATCAGACACCGCGATCTCGCGCTGTGCTCTTTCCCCGAAACACCTGGGCCACTTCCTTCACTCGGTTCCCACAGCGTTCCGTCCTTAATCCGACACGACGTGCGGTCCACCATGACCCGAGATCTGAGAGCGAACACCCCAGGATCCACGAGAGGTTCCGATGGAGGATACGTGGTCGGTCCGGGAGATTCTCCGGCAGATCGAGGGTCCATGGTCGGTTCACCCGTGGATAAGGGGTCCCAGCAGTTTACCTGTACATCACCAGGTTGGCAGTTTTCGCTCGGCCTGGATCAACCTTAATGCCAAATTATGTTCAATATTATATTTAAATGTGTGAAGGGTGAACTTGGTTACCGCTAAACCAGTCGGCTATTTGTAAAGCAGAGTTGGTGAGAGTTTACCAGGAAACTAATTAATTCTGCTCGATGGATGTAAGTCACAAGTTCAAGGTCAAAGTTTGACCCCAACATCATTTTGCACGATATGTTAACCTGAAGCTGTGACCTCGACCTTTGACCTGCTGTAAGAAGTGTTATGAAACCAAGTTGTCACGTGATAGTGTTTGTTCGATCATGATCACCTCTCCAATTAATAAATAAATAATTATTAATAAATTTTTTTAATTGAGGAAAGTGTGAAAATCTCATCTGGAAAGCTTAATTGGTGTTTGTTTATTTGTTTACGAGTAACTACAATCCGTCGCTTCACTCATGGGAATATAAATGTGGACAGGTTGGGTGTGTGTGTGTGTGTGTGTGAGTGTGTGTGTGTGTGTGTGTGTGTGTATATATGTACGTATGTATGTGTATGTATGTGTGTATTGTGTGTGTGTGTGTGTGTGTGTGTATATATGTACGTATGCATGTGTATGTATGTATGTGTGTGTGTGTGTGTGTGTGTGTGTGTGTGTGGGTGTGTGTGTGTGTGTGTGGGTGTGTGTGTGTGTGTATGTGTGTGTGTGTGTGTGTATATATGTACGTATGTATGTGTATGTGAGTGTGTGTGTGTGTGTATATAAGTACGTATGTATGTGTATGTATGTGTGTATGTGTGTGTGTGTGTGTGTATATATATGTATGTGTGTGTGTATGTGTGTATGTGTGTGTGTGTGTGTGTCTATATGTACGTATGTATGTGTGTGTGTGTGTGTGTGTGTGTGTGTGTGTGTGTGTGTATGTGTGTGTGTGTGTGTGTATATATGTACGTATGCATGTGTGTGTGTGTGTATGTGTGTGTATTGTGTGTGTGTGTGTGTATGTGTGTGTGTGCATGTGTACGTGTATGTGGGTGTGTGACGAGGAAGAAATAGTTGTTTTGTTGAAGATCCGAATCCGGATCCGGATATGATATTTATTTCATATTTAAACTCATTCTTCACCATTGAGAGATCGGGTTAAAAAGGAGATATTGTGTGTGTGTGTGTGTGTGTGTGTGTGTGTGTGTGTGTGTGTGTGTGTGTATGGGTATGTGTGTGTGTGTGTGTGTATGGGTATGTGTGTGTGTATGGGTATGTGTGTGTGTATGGGTATGTGTGTGTATGTGTGTGTATGGGTATGTGTGTGTGTGTGTGTGTATGGGTATTTGTGTGTGTATGTGTGTGTATGGGTATGTGTGTGTGTATGGGTATGTGTGTGTATGGGTATGTGTGTGTATGGTTATGTGTGTGTGTATGTTTGTGTGTTTGTGTGTGTATATGTTTGTGTATTTGTGTGTATGGATATGTGTGTGTATGTGTGTGTATGCATGTGTGTGTGTGTATGTGTATGTGTGTGTTTGTGTGTATGTGTTTGTGTGTGTGTGTGTATGTGTGTGTATGTGTGTGTATGCATGTGTGTGTATGTGTATGTGTGTGTTTGCGTGTATGTATGTGTATGTATGTGTTGTGTATGTTTGTGTGTATGTATGTGTATTGTGTGTGTGTGTGTGTGTGTGTGTGTGTGTGTGTGTGTGTGTGTGTGTGCATGTGTACGTGTATGTGGGTGTGTGACGAGGAAGAAATAGTTGTTTTGTTGAAGATCCGGATCCGGATATGATGTTATTTAATATTTCAAACTCATTCTTCACCATTGAGAGATCGGGTTAAAAGGAGATATTGTGTGTGTGTGTGTGTGTGTGTGTGTGTGTGTGTGTGTGTGTATGGGTATGGGTATGTGTGTGTGTGTGTGTATGGGTATGTGTGTGTGTATGTGTGTGTGTGTGTGTGTATGGGTATGTGTGTGTATGGGTATGTGTGTGTGTGTATGGGTATGTGTGTGTGTATGTGCGTGTATGGGTATGTGTGTGTGTATGGGTATGTGTGTGTGTATGTGTGTGTATGGGTATGTGTGTGTGTATGGGTATGTGTGTGTGTATGTGTGTATGGGTATGTGTGTGTATGGGTATGTGTGTGTATGGGTATGTGTGTGTATGGGTATGTGTGTGTGTGTGTGTATGTTTGTGTGTGTATATGTTTGTGTATTTGTGTGTATGGATATGTGTGTGTATGTGTATGTGTGTATGTTTGCGTGGATGTTTGTCTGTCCCTGTGTGCCTGTGTCTGTGTGTGTATGTGTGTGTGTATGTTTGTGTGTGTATGTGTATGTGTGTGTGTTAGTGTGTGTGTGTGTGTATGGGTATGTGTGTGTGTGTGTATGTGTGTGTATGGGTATGTGTGTGTGTGTATGGGTATGTGTGTGTATGGGTATGTGTGTGTATGTGTGTGTATGTGTGTGTGTGTATGGGTATGTGTGTGTGTATGTGTGTGTGTTAGTGTGTGTATGTGTATGTTTGTGTGTATGTGTGTGTATGTTTGTGTGTGTATGTGTATGTTTGTGTGTGTATGTGTGTGTATGTTTGTGTGTGTATGTGTGTGTGTATGTGTGTTTGTGTGTGTATATGTTTGTGTATTTGTGTGTATGGATATGTGTGTGTATGTGTATGTGTGTGTATGTTTGCGTGTATGTCTGTGTATGTTTGTGTGTATGTGTGTGTGTATGTGTGTGTATGTTTGTGTGTGTATGTGTGCGTGTGTATGTGTGTGTATGTTTGTGTGTATGTGTGTGTGTATGTTTGTGTGTGTATGTGTATGTGTATGTTTGTGTGTGTATGTGTGTGTGTGTGTGTGTGTATGGGTATGTGTGTGTGTATGTGTGTGTGTATGGGTATGTGTGTGTGTGTGTATGGGTATGTGTGTGTGTATGGGTATGTGTGTGTGTGTATGGGTATGTGTGTATGTGTGTGTATGGGTATGTGTGTGTATGGGTATGTGTGTGTGTATGTGTGTGTGTTAGTGTGTGTATGTGTATGTTTGTGTGTATGTGTGTGTATGTTTGTGTGTGTATGTGTGTGTGTGTGTGTGTGTATGTTTGTGTGTATGTGTGTGTGTATGTTTGTGTGTGTATGTGTATGTGTGTGTGTTAGTGTGTGTGTGTATGGGTATGTGTGTGTGTGTATGTTTGTGTGTGTATGTGTGCGTGTGTATGTGTGTATGTTTGTGTGTATGTGTGTGTATGTTTGTGTGTGTATGTGTATGTGTGTGTGTTAGTGTGTGTGTGTATGGGTATGTGTGTGTGTGTATGTGTGTGTATGGGTATGTGTGTGTGTGTATGGGTATGTGTGTGTATGGGTATGTGTGTGTATGTGTGTGTATGTGTGTGTGTGTGTATGGGTATGTGTGTGTGTATGTGTGTGTGTTAGTGTGTGTATGTGTATGTTTGTGTGTATATGTGTGTGTATGTGTGTGTGTGTGTATGTGTGTGTGTGTGTGTGTGTTTGCGTGTTTGTGTGTGTGTGTGTGTATGTGTGTGTGTGTGCATGTGTACGTGTATGTGTGTGTGTGTGACGAGGAAGAAATAGTTGTTTTGTTGAAGATCCGAATCCGGATCCGGATATGATATTTATTTCATATTTAAACTCATTCTTCACCATTGAGAGATCGGGTTAAAAAGGAGATATTGTGTGTGTGTGGGTGTGTGTGTGTGTGTGTGTATGGGTATGTGTGTGTGTATGTGTGTGTGTGTATGTGTATGTGTGTGTATGTGTGTGTGTGTATGTGTGTGTGTGTATGTGTGTGTGGGTGTGTGTGTGTGTGTGTGTACGGGTATGTGTGTGTGTATGTGTGTGTGTGTGTGTGTGGGTATGTGTGTGTGTACGGGTATGTGTGTGTATGTGTGTGTGTGTATGGGTATGTGTGTATGTGTGTGTACGTGTATGTGTGTGTGTATGTGTGTGTGTGTATGTGTGTGTGTGTGTGTATGTGTGTGTGTGTGTGTATGGGTATGTGTGTGTATGTGTATGCGAACGCGGCTGAGTTTCTCTTCCCCATCGACCACGGCTACGCAGCAACGTGTCATGTCATTGGTTGGTAAATAAATGGCCATAACTTGGGAATCACTTGTCCGATTAATATCAAACCTTGAAAAGGCACATTCTCAGGTCCCCAGCAATATATCTGGCAAGTTTCAATTAGATCGGACCAGAGGTTGTCGAGAAACAGCGGTCACAGACACACACACACACACACAGAGATTGCTGGAATTATAGACAGATAAAGCATGTATGCAATTAAACAAGGCAAAACACGTATGACATGAGAACGACAACTGTTCCACACAATCACTTAACAGTTTTTCCACTTAGTAGACACGGACACACGGACGCACACACACACACACCCAAGAAATGGGGGCTGAGGCCTTTAATAACGGGCTCCAGCTCAGAGGACAGGTGAGCTGAAACCCAGAGCCAATCTCAAACCTCTCCACCTCTTGTGGTCTTCTTCTTCATTTTTACTCTTCTTCATTTTTACTCTTCATTTTTTCTCTTCTTAATTTTTACTCTTCTTCATTTTTTAGTCTTCTTCATTTTTACTCTTCTTCTTCATTTTTTACTCTTCTTCTTCATTTTTTACTCTTCATTTTTTACTCTTCTTCATTTTTACTCTTCTTCATTTTTACTCTTCATTTTTTAGTCTTCTTCATTTTTCCTCTTCTTCCTTTTTTACTCTTCTTCATTTTTACTCTTTTCATTCTTTTACTTCTTCTTCATTTTTTACTCTTCTTCTACATTTTTTACTCTTCTTTAGCATTTTTACTCTTCTTTATTTTTTAGTCTTCTTCTTCATTTTTACTCTTCTTCATTTTTTACTCTTCTTAATTTTTACTCTTCTTCATTTTTACACCTCTTCTTCATTTTTTACTCTTCTTCTTCATGTTTACTCGTCTTCTTCATTTTTTACTCTTCTTCATTTTTTATTCTTCTTCTTCATTTTTTACTCTTCTTCATTTTTTACTCTTGGTCTTCATTTTTACTCTTCTTCATTTTTTACTCTTCTTCATTTTTTACTCTTCTTCATTTTTTACTCTTCTTCTTCATTTTTTACTCTTCTTCATTTTTACTCTTCTTCATTTTTACTCTTCTTCATTCTTTTACTTCTTCATTTTTTACTCTTCTTTATTTTTACTCTTCTTCATTTTTTACTCTTCTTCATTTTTTAGTCTTCTTCATTTTTACTCTTCTTCATTTTTTAGTCTTCTGGACAAGCACCACCTGGATACATTCAGAGACAAACACCGCCCGGAGGCAAGCTGTTCGGAGAGAAAGTCTTTCCGTTCCCGTGAACAAGATTTCAGGTCCACTGGATGAAAATTGACAATTTTATGCAAACTTGACCTTTTCTGATCTTTGACCAAAAAGCCAGAAGAAAAAAATACAGAAAAAAGAAGGCAGAGAAAATACAGAAAAAAACCCAGTAAGAAAGCAGAACAAAACATTTAAAAATCCAGAATAATACAAAAAAAAGAAGCAGAAGAAAAAAAAAACAAAAACAAACGGAAAAAAGACCAGAAAAAAATCCTGAAAAAAACAGTCTTCATTCACCATTTTTTTTGGCTGCTGAACCACGCCTTGACTTTCATCAGGCCACAACGATTTCTCA
>NW_028222376.1:35000-40000 GCF_056783735.1 Eptatretus burgeri
GGTTGGTTTGATTTCAGGCAGTGTAGTTGATCTGCTTTGACTCCAAGGCGCAGTTTTCATCCTGTTGATAATGCTGGTGGGGCTGCCTGGTTCTCGTGGCAGAAGAACTGGTCCAGATCCCCATCACGTGATTGGCAGGCAATATACAGCCTCGAGAAGAGACTACAGTTACTCTTCACTGCGGCGAGTTGGATCTGCTGCTTTAACTGTGTCTTGGTCTGTGGCCGACTGAAGAGTGGCAACTTGTTCTTGGGCAGTGTTTCTGTAACTGGCTTCGTGCACAGTTCCAGTCTTTCTTCAACAAACTTTGTGTACTGCTCCTCACCAAGGGACTCAATCTTCCTCACCGTTTCTGCCACTGGGGGTGTCCATGATGTCTCTCGTGTCAAGGACCAGTAGATCTTGAGTGTTCTCGAGGAAGGGATTCCCCATCTCTTCAAACACTGCTATGAGTGCTCTGACATCCTTCATAAAGGCTGCTTGCACTCCAGGTTTCTGGTCATTGTGAAGATGCCCAGTGTCGTGAGCACCGCCATGTCCTCTTGTCGCCTGCTCTTCAAACTCTGCAGTGATCCTGGCTATTTCTGGCCCTGCCACCATCCAGCGTCTGAGTGCCCCAGGGTTTCCTGCCAGTCCAATAGCTCCACCAGACCCTTTGACCACAGCGTTGTTCTGTTCATGACATTGGTCAATTGCCATGGCAGAGAACTTGTTGCTGGTCTTGTGTACCACAAACTTCCCAGACTTGAATTCTGCCAGGACATCTTGGTGTTTGTCATCAATATTTCATTCATTGGCATCAATATTTGAAATGTTGAGGTAATTGACCTCTCACTGTCCTCAGAGGTCAAAGCTCGACATCTGAAAAAACTACCAACACTGTGTGGAATATGTAGACATTTTTATTGGAACACAAATGCCTGGTTTGTACATGATAAACATGTTTACCATTAACCAATGACACCAAACATCAATATTTTGATACATTGAGGTCATTGACCTCTCACGGTCCTCAGAGGTCAAATCTGCCTTACCTCCCGATCTGAAAATGAAGCTAATGGCATGTACTAACACTGGTAGAAATTTCATGCTTTCGTCATAATTTGCACAATTCTTATGATATGAGAGATTATCAGCTGTACTATAGGGATTTCATGTCCCTGATATACACAGGAATCCAGCGAGCGTAATTTGGGTGGTCCAAGGCAAAGAGCCAGGGGGTCAATGTCTCAAGTACAGCAATGAAGAGTGAGAAGTTTCTCTCACCATGAGAACGAACAAAGATGAGGACCAGGATTTCTAATCGCAGAATTATGTCCCAGTACTCAAAGGTGGGATTCTTTGCACACATTTCTTTCTTCCAGTCATTGAAGGCTGCTTCATCATGAGGACCGAGCTTCTCGAGGCATGCATCCTGCTGCAGTTTGGCAAGGGAAAGTGCGCTGATCTGATGGGCATGCCTCGTCCTTGTCAAGTGAGTTACATGAACAATGTATGGATCTCGGAAAGTTTGAATATGTGAGTTCCGTCTTCAATTCTGCTTTCTATATTAGAAACCAGCTCTGCAAACACTCGGACCTGCATCATTTTCTGATCAATAGTGGATGTGGTATTGTCTTCCTGCTTTTCTCTTTCCATACTTTTATAGCGATTCTTGAAAGCTGTTAGACATTTATTGTGATACTTAGCTTCAATAGCTACTAAATCACCTCCTGCAATTCTTGCTCGCAAGTCTTTGTCTTTCAATGCTGTGGCCATATCTCTGAGTGTCATTTCCAGTCCTAAAGTAGAACAGTTGTGCAACTTGCCTTGAGTTTTTCTCCAGAAGATGCAGTCTTTCATAGTTGAAGATGACTCATTTGTTTGGCGTTTAGACTTTCTTTCATCCTGTTCAGTACTTTTTCGCTTTTGTCTATCTCTTGCTCTTTCAAGCTTTGAGCAAGCAAACTTCAGTTTACATGCTTTATGCCATTTTGCACAATTTTCAAGAAGTTCAGCAGCAGTGTCACATCCGCTGTAGGCTAACTCAACTGGAAGTGCTTGGAGTTCATAAAATCCCTCCACATTCTGCAGGAAATCATCATATGAAGCTGGTCCTTCTCCATCTGACCTTTCAGCAGGACACTTTAAATCACCATCTTTCAAACCACATATTATGCACTTTTCCCAATCCATTCTGCTTGGGATCGATATTCGTCTTCCTGAAAAGAGACCAAGACAAGCACATATATTATGTTTAAGCAATTACAGACAGAGTGGAAAAATAAAAAGCCAGGGTGAGGCAAACTTGTTAATTCCTCCTCAATTATAAACCTGCGATCGGATATACTCGGGGAAAATTTGGCGTCATGGCAAAAAACATTGACCTTTGTGGAAAATTTGACCATTTTGGAGAGAAAAGTGACATTTTTGGGGGGGCGTGGGAACGTAACAAGAATAAAAACATGCTTGACTGATTCTCATCCTACATTTAACAACTGCTGCACTACTGGGGCAAGGTGAAAACCTTCCAGATTAACAAAAACCGATGTTATATGTGGTATTAATACAGTATTACAACATGTGACCTTTGACCTCGGCCTGACCTTGACCTTGGCACCCCAGACCGGGCACCCCCTCCAGAATGTTTCTATGGGACCTGTATAGTAAGTGTGCAAAATGTGGCGCTTTCATCCAGTTTGTCATGATCTTGTCCAAAATTGGCGCTAAGCAACCGGACTATGACATATAGCGTTGTGTATGATCCAGCGGTCTACCACCACCTTCCTCTTTCCCGAGCAGCCCCGCCCCGCACTCACCCTCACAGCCCCCCCCTCCGCGCGCTCCCTGCCGTCACCCTGCCGCACTGAAAAGAGTCCGCCCCTCCCCCCCCCCCCCGCACGCTCTCTGACTTCACCAACGTTCACAAAGGAGTGTGACACATCACTCAGAGACAGCAACGACATTTTAGAGCCTTTCCCTATCATCAACGGTGTCAAGCAGGGCTGTGTTCTTGCACCTACCCTTTTCTCCATCTTCTTCAGCAGCAGGCCACAGAAGATCTTGATGATGAAGACGGCGTCTACATCCGATATCACACTGACGGCAGCTTGTTCAACCTGAGGCGACTTCAGACCCACACGAAGACCATGGAGCAACTGATCCGAGAGCTTTTGTTTACCGATGATGCTGCCCTTGTTGCTCACACTGAGACAGCCCTGCAGCGTTTAACATCCTGCTTCGCAGAGGCTGCGCAGCTCTTCGGACTTGAAGTCAGCCTGAAGAACACACAAGTCTTGCATCAACCCTCACTCCAGGAAGAGTACCACCCTCCTCACATCTCCATTGGCCAGTCGGAGCTGAAGACAGTCCACCAGTTCTGCTACCTGGGGTGCACCATATCTTCAGATGCCAAGATCGACAAGGAAATCGACAACAGACTGGCGAAAGCAAGCAGTGCATTTGGAAGACTCGACAAGCGAGTGTGGAACAATCGGCATCTGAAGAAGGGCACAAAGATCAACGTGTACCATGTAATCCGTACTGACCACACTCCTGTACGGTGCCGAGTCATGGGTTACCTACCGTCGTCACCTACGACTCCTCGAGCGTTTCCACCAGCGCTGTCTTCGCTCCATCCTCAACATTCACTGGAGTGACTTCGTCACCAACATTGTAGTTCTTGAACGAGCGGAGGTTTATAGCATGGAGGTCATGTTGCTGAAAACTCAGCAATGCTGGGCAGGGCGCGTTTCCAGAATGGAGGATCACCGCCTGCCCAAGGTCGTGCTGTATGGAGAGCTGCCCTCTGGCCACCGTGACGTAGGCGCTCCAAAGAAACGCTGCAAAGACTCCCTGAAGAAGTCCCTCAGCCTCTGCCAAATTGACCACCGCCAGTGGTCAACCCTCGCTGCCGATCAAGATGAATGGAGACGCTCAGTCTGCCAGGCAGTCTCCTCCTTCGAGTGCTGCCGCAGAGCCAGCCTTGAAGAGATAAGAAGAAGGAGAAAGAACCGGGATGCCTCGGCAACCATTCCTGACCAAACCTTTGTCTGCAGCCGCTGTGGTCGGATTTGTCTGTCCCGTATCGGACTCACCAGCCACCAGCGAGCCTGCAGCCGACGTGGATCCCATCCTTCTTGATCTTCGCCCACGAAGCAAAGCCAGAAGAGAAGACACATCGATGTGAAATTCATTTTGAGGGATCTTTTTTCACACACTGATGAGACTTGTCCATCAAAGGAGTTTGTTTTGTTGTCTCGAGGAATTTTAAACAATCTCCATTCGAGATGTAACGAGTTCTTCACATGATGAGGCCTGAGCAGTCTTCGCGGTTTCATGACTCTCGCCTCTTGGTATGTTTATTTATCTTGTTATGAAACGGTGCAGGGATTGTCGGTTTGTCAATTCCTTCTCTCCCAATTTAGGGTATTCCGGGGCTGAAAGGTGACCAGGGTCCTCCAGGTGCACCAGGTCTAGCTGTAAGCACCAACACTGTGAACACATTCCTTGTAAACAGTTTGTTGACATGTCACTCCATTGTGTTTTATCGACGTTATACAGTATACCAAACGTAGTTTGTAAATATATTCCGAAGTTTCTTGAGTAGACACTTGGTGTGTATGTGGGTTTCCCACGTATGATGCACGCATTCTTTGTGCGCCCACGTCTGGTGTGCAGAAGGTGTTTGTAGGTACATGTGTAGTATATCCTTGGTATTTATGTGAAAAGTGCACTCAATGCAGTGTGTACGTGTTCTTCATGAAGTTTGGTAAAAGTTTGAACTCCAAACTCAAAGCCATTACTCTTTGTCATAATGAAACCGCTCCCTGTCCGACAGTCGTGTTCATGGATTTTTCAATCCTATAGTTTGAAGTTGTTTTTTTTTTTTTTTGTAAGGATTCGGATGAACTTTTTTTTTAAACCGAGAGTTGTTGAGATGTGTCGCTTTCCCCCATTCATCCCAAACACATACCCACTAAACTGACTGTCATCCCTCGTTGTGAACAGCAGGCCGCTCT
>NW_028222376.1:42500-44028 GCF_056783735.1 Eptatretus burgeri
TACTGAACAAATTCTTTAAAAACCAAGTCGCTGAGATGAAAAGACATTGTAACACATTTTAATTTGTACATTGACACCTGGAAAGGTGTACAAGACGACACGGAAACAGAAATTATCAACTTTATGATATACACTTGTACCAAAACCATTCTGTCCAACTCTAACCAACACATCCAGAAATGCAGCAACTGTACAATCATTACCACGACTGTTTGTAATCAGGCGATCTGGATAAACCTTGTGAAGAAACCTATCAAAATCATAATCGTTAACCACACAAATAACATCTATATAACGACATGTATGAGAGAGCATCTGAGCTCATCCTCATTTTTTCTCCTTCATCAGTTTCTGTATGAATGAAAATTCACAGAAAATAAGAAAAATGTCCGCTCGTTGGAGGCTGCAATTCCCACCCATGGGAATGTACCCTGAACCTGTTGAAATATGATCCCACAAATAGAGACAAAATCATGAAACGAAATAAAATTAACAGCATCCCAGAAGGCGTTCGTCGGGTTAAGGAAATCCCACGAAGCTTGGAATCTTGTACAATTTTGTGTGGAGCTGAGACACAAAACTCGAAATCTTTTATCACTAATTATGGGAGGGGTTAGGGTGGTTACTGGTTAGTCATCATTAATTAAAGTGGTTTGGTCATCTGGTGAGGAGAGAGTGAGGACGCGGTGAGGCGAGTCATGGTGACGGAACTGCCAGGAAGAAGAAGAGGAGGGATGTAACCGGATGGAAGGATGTGGTGGCGAGAGATTTAGGAGTCGTGGAATTGGAAGAAGAATGGTCAACTGACAGGAGGACATGGAGAAGGGTGGTCAAGTGGTTTTGTGTCACTTTGAACCGGAGACAAGGGCTATTATTAATCAGTTTGCAGTCAGTCAAATTTCTATATGCATCTTTAAATTCGAAGCAAGGGTTGGGTGGATACTCCAGAAGTATACACACTTCCCTCCAAGCTGTTTAGCCCCTGATCTCGACCCTGAGATAAACTATCATCCTTGTGTTTCACAAGCAGAGTGATTCATCAATGAGTGCACTGTCCCTCCCTTGATGTTAAACTGGGCATCCCATCCACTACAATTAGTTGTTGATGCTAAAGATTCCACATTGTCTTTGATGAATAATGGACAAGTCATCTCCAGCACCCTGAACAATTTCAAAATTCCTGCACAACTCACCGAAATTTAAATGTCAGGCGTTGTCAGTCAGTTGGAGGACTTTTAAAACATTCCCCAGCTGATTCCACAAAAATGGGGTAATTATAATAATTATTATCCAATTATAATTGGAGCTGTAGTAGTAGTAGTCATCGTCGTAGTAGTCGTGGTGGTGGTGGGTATTTTTTTTCATTTTGAAGCAAAATTTCAAAGCATTTTTTTGTAGAGAGTTTCGAGGCTCGTGGTGGAGCGAAAACATTTCATGGGTCAGGTCATAACAGAAGGAAGGGAGGGGGAAACACACGAACAGCAGGGCCGAGGGATGAAATGGAGGGAGACTTGGTAAAATAAGGGAT
>NW_028222377.1:0-32500 GCF_056783735.1 Eptatretus burgeri
TGAAGCTTTACTTTCATCCCCATGAAGAATCCAATTCCTCGCTCAAACAGAGATGGAAACTTATCCAGCACTTGAGCACAACTGGAAGTCTCCACTGAAGACAGCTTGTTGATCGCATGCCAGTTCAGCTTTATGCTCTCAAGCCAGTTCCAACCGAGTAATATAGGTCCATTGTCTGGTATAACCCACATTGGCAGTTCATAAGTCACAGCATCATAAGACACACTGACACGAAGTTTGGCCTTCACTGGACTCAATTTGGGCTTCACAGCCTCATTATCCCACAATTTGTCAATTGTCTCCTGGCTCAAAATTGACTGACTCGCCCCTGTGTCCACTTCCATTGACACCTGCTTGCCATTCAGCTGAAGACCAACAGTTATCGGTGCGGTGCTGCCATGGATTGCATACATCTCACACTCCTCACCATGTAGTGACGACTCATCAGCTCCAGCAACATGCTCACCATCTTCCACATGATGGGTGGTGCCAATACTATAACCACTGCTGGATTGGGAACACCTCTTTTGAAGATGCCCGATCTTGCCACATCCGTTACATGTGTACCGTTTGAAACAGTACTGGTGAGTCATATGATTTGCACCACAACGACAACACAAGTTCTTGGGGCCTCTTGCTACCGATGAAGCGGGTTCAAAACACACAATTGGCTTCGATGTTGCTTTATACGAATGTAGAGCAATCAAATTTACAGTATCTACACTTGAAGAGTTCTGGCTCTTCGACGAGATCTCCTTCAGGTTTTCAGCAGTTGCCAAACACACCTGTGCAATCTTCACTGCTTTTCCTCGATCAGGGTCATCTTCTTTTGAGCAAGGAGTTTTCGTAAGATGACATCATGATTTACCCCAATCACAAAATGTCTCGGACCATCTCATCCAGCACAGCACCAAACTGACACGGTTCTGCTCAACGGCGCAAATCAGCGACAAAACGGGGAATGTCCTAATGTTCCTGGCGAGTGTGTGAATAAAACTTATACCTTGATATGATTAGATCAGCTTGATATGATTACAGGATATATTTGAAGTTTGCGTAATACCGAGTCAGTTTATTGTATCACATGGTGTAATTGTTGAGCTGTCAAAGGAGATTGGAGAGTTGAGAGGAGTTTTCCAGAGAGAGAGAGAGAGAGAGAGAGAGAGAGAGAGAGAGAGAGAGAGAGAGAGAGAGAGAGAGAGAGAGAGAGAGAGAGAGAGAGAGAGAGAGAGAGAGAGAGAGAGAGAGAGAGAGAGAGAGAGAGAGAGAGAGAGAGAGAGAGAGAGAGAGAGAGAGAGAGAGAGAGAGAGAGAGAGAGAGAGAGAGAGAGAGAGAGAGAGAGAGATATATATATATATATATATATATATATATGAGAAGAAATTGAGTTTTTGAGACATTAAACTTAACTTGATTACATTTGCCCCACTGGGAGATCTTGTCCAAGTCCGAATTTAAAGAGGTGGCTGTGATGAAACGAGAAGTGGATCGAGTGAGGGAAGACGGGACAGATGGGAAAGACATGGAGGAATGCAATGTTGAGTTATCAGCGCACGAGAACATTTGGTTATTTGTGGAAGAAAGAAGTTCATTGATAAAAAGAAGAAAGAGTGTTCGGGACAGAACGGAACCCTGAGGTCCACCGTTGTTGATTGGGAAGGGGGAAGGGGGAGATGTTGAAACATCAACAATTACGGAGATAGAGCGGTCGGAGAGAGAGCTTAATATGAGAGAGCAGAGTGAAGGAGGAAAGCTGAAAGCCGATCTGTTCAGCGACTTCAGAGAAGACAATTTTGAAGGTTTAAAAAACAAACAAACACAATATGACTGTCAAATCACGTGACCGATGTGACCGATGCCATCATCAATTTTTTTCTGTGGACCATTTTATCCCTCAATGCCCCTCATAGTGGGGCAGATAACAGCAATTTTTGAGAGGAATCGTGCAAATGATGATACAAGCATCAAATTTAGCACATTTGTTCTCCAGGGGATTCTAATCAAATCTGCCTGATTGGCCATTTGAAAATCCAAATTTTGAAAAATTTGAAAAAAAAAGAAACTTCAAAAAAGTCAGGATCACAAATCAATGTTGGATGCTGGTTGAGATTGGTGAATATTTCAGAAACATCATCAAAGACGTTCCAAGTCTGCCATGCAGTTTTCTTCCCTTTACCACGGAAGGCAGACACGAGGTCACATCCAGTGAACCATGGAAGTATGGGATCCCTCGAGCTTTCTCAGGCCCTATTGCAGAAACTACCTCATGGACTGGAATCCATCACGCCTTGGCTCCTTGGCCAAAGGCAATCCACATGTTCTCAAGACCTAGCTCCTGTGAGGATGGCAGCACAGATATTGCTCTGACTAGTACGTCCGTGTCATTAGCCTTGATGATAATGGACTTGCCATCATCCGTCGTTGCATCCCTGGCGTGTACAAATATTCGAGTGTCAGCTTCTTCATGACAACATGGAGACACAGCATCCAGTGACTTCCTTGTGTTGCTCATGGCATCTTCTCCTTTTGTGACAATGACTGTGCTTGTCGTCTGTGCTTCACACATCTTTTCCGCAAGGAAGTGAAACAGCTCAGTCTTGTTGCTGTCATCTTGAAGAAAGCTTCTCCAGTTACTTGGGGTCTTACTGGTTCCTGTCACTCTTCTTCTGATTCCTTGCCCCCTTTTCGACCTTGCCTCGGACTTCAGACTTGACTTCTTGTACACATCAAACACTACGTCCACCCTCTCGTACCTGGCACCAGAGGATTCCACCTTTGGGATGATGTCTTCTTTGGCATAGTCATCAAATATCTTTGACATGCGTGGACGTTGGGCATTGATAAGTGCTGACCCATCACTGATGACTGCATCTCCCCTTGGTTCTCTGTCTGGGATGTTCACTTGCGCTTCAAGAATTTCAGCCAGCTGTGACTTCAAATTTTTTTAAGTTTTTATTTTTATTTTTAATTTTTCAAAATTTGGATTTTCAAATGGCCAATCAGACAAATTTGATGCTTGTATCATCATTTGCACGATTTTTATACTATCTACTACACTATCAACAATTTTCATTCTGATCAGATGTGGCGTTCCACATGTGCAATTATGACGTCATAACGAAGGCACCGAAAACATTAAAAAATCTCATATTCCCCATGAGGAGGACTTGTCGTGTGTCAAGTTTAAATGTATTTCTTGTTGCGGTTTCAGCGATGAAGAGATCCAAACACAATGTCCTCTTCCTTTGGCGAGGGTAAAAATCGGCACGGCACGGCACGGCACGGTACGGCACGGCACGGTACGGCACGGCACGGCACGGTACGGCACGGCACGGCACGGTACGGCACGGTACGGTACGGTACGGCACGGTACGGCACGGCACGGTACGGTACGGCACGGCACGGCACGGCACGGCACGGCACGGCACGGTACGGCACGGCACGGCACGGCACGGCATCGGAACATGGGCGGGTCACATGACTGATTAACCACGCCCCGGTGTACCCACGTGTGTTACATTAGCATAAACTACTGAAACATCTCGATGTTGTGTGTTCGTGTTTGTGCCCCGAACTTGTAAAACGGATGGTAATTACCAATTACATTGTTTATTCACTGTATTTTCTGGATTAAAATGTAATCTAGAAAAATGCAACATTTACCGTAAAAAAAACCGGGAATTCTTTAATAACAAATGTCTGGTGACCCATGAATCGGTTCAGTGTTATTTTCGTGTTCGCCGTTCAGTTCCGTCTCATGTCCTGTCCGGACGGTTTGGTGTGCAGACAACTGTTCATGTGATTTGAAAAAAGGATGCAGCCAATCACGTCACTCGGTAAATATCGCGATATCTGCCGAGACTTGAAGAAGAAGAAGAAGAACAGGAGGAGGAAGAAGAAAAAGAAAAAGAAGAAGATGAAGATGAAGATGAAGATGAAGATGAAGATGAAGATCCACGTCACGTGCTTGGGTTTCATTTCGCTTTGTCACCACATTTACATTGTGGTGTGAGGAACCCGGTGGTGCGAGGGACCCGGTCGAGAGTGTGACGTGAGTGAGGAAATGGCGGTTGGTAGAGAAGGACATTTCGGTTGTTTCTCCTCGACACGACGAACAAGGCTGCACGCCATTTTGGGAACATCTTCCCGCGCATTGACGAAGCGGTTTGGTGACTTTAACATCCCGACCCTCACTTGTGGACCCGAAGCTAAGTACCGGGAGAAAGGGAGGGTTTTTGTTTTATTTTTCCTTTTCCCCTTGTCCGTGTTTTGTGTGCGAGTGTGGAGACGTCACGTCTGGAATAGGAAATTAGATTTAGTTTACCTCACGTTCTGTTTTTATTACTACACCTTGAATTGTTACTCTAATGATCAGACCGAGCACACAAGATCAAAGGAACCGCTTAAATAATTAAATAATCCCACAAGGGAACATGACGGAGAGTTCTGGTAATGCCAGATCTACAAGATCTAGTAACAACACCCACAAGTTACCATTGTAAATTAATAAATTATTTCCATTAAAAACCCACATTCCTTTACGTTGTTTGGATCTGTTGTACGTTCGAGTGTAAAACCTTCGTGTTACCGTCCTGGTGACGCCTCTGGTAACGTCCGAACCGTTAACCGTCCCTCGTGCGTGATAATCTCTGAGGATCACGTGTTCGCCTCCAAGGAAAACCGCTCGGCGATCCGGTCTGGTCGGTGTAAACCGCTCATCCACTACTATTGGGTCAGGGGAATGAACCTTACCGCTGGGTATGTGACATTTGGGTCAGGGGAATGAACCTTACCGCTGGGTACGCGACTATTGGGTCAGGGGAATGAACCTTACCGCTGGGTTCATGACAATTGGGTCAGGGGAATGAACCTTACCGCTAGGTACGTGACATTTGGGTCAGGGGAATGAACCTTACCGCTAGGTACATGACAATATTTTAGTTTCCCACAAAAGTAATTTTAAATGTTTGATGAAACATAGAATGCTACTTTAACACAATATTGGTTGTGATCGTGTTCTTAAACTCAAGTATGTTGTTTTATCATGAACAAAAATATCAATGTGATTGAAAATATGATTGTTGTTCAGAAATATTAGTGAAAGACATTGATATGAAAGTTCTTTGACCTTCGTCTCGCTCCTGTTCAAGCGAGCCCGTGCATTCTCATAATTCTGCTGCAACACCTGCATTTTAATCTCCATCGCATGTTTGTTTTCCAGCTGCAAACAGCACACAGTTTATCACAAATTATATAAATATATTGAATTAATAGTGGGGGATCTTAGTGCACAAAACCAACCCAAGTGTGCACATACGGATAAAAGTGTGAATTTTGGAACACAAGTAGTTTAGACCTTGACAATCAAAAAAATTGATGGAAGCACTTTGACACACCCCTTTTATGGCCGCCATGTTGGATTTCAAGATGGCCACCATCGAAAACCTATTTTATTCTATATCTCCGAAACTAAACCAGCAAGAGAGTTCATTTCAGTGGCTACACCCACATTTATGGGATCTCGGAATCATATGGACTAACTCTGAAAGGGCTCAGGTGGCAGCCATCTTGAATAGGTCAAATTCAAAATGGCCACCATTCGCGACTAACTTTTAATGATATCTTGATAACCAAACAAGCTCGGAAGATAAAATTGGTGTCTACACCCATATTTGTTGGGTCCAGGAATGTGATGAAGTCAACTTTAAATAGCTCAGGTGGCAGCCATATTGAATTTTGTTCCGTCAAGGAATCAAAACAAATAAAAAAGCTGTTTCATTGTTATACAGTTTTATATGGGAAATCAAGATGGCAGCTCCATGTGCCATAATTTTAATGATATGTCAAAGATACAAGCGAGCAAGGTCAATGAATGAAAAAATGCCTGGCATGATAACATTTCACTGACTATTTACAATATCAAAGACGACTGACATTCCCAACTTAAAACAGATATGTTTGCCAAAGGTAATGATGTACCTTACACCAATCTGCTTTAACACCGGGTTTTTAGATTCAGTATCAATGGAGCCAATTCAAGTATGACAACTATTCGAATCATTGATCGGCTATCATTTGCAGAACATTTTGAATAGTCGGGCGGCTATCTTAACCGACTCTGGTCGGCTGAATCATCATTGACAAAGAGATGCAGTTCCAACTGGAGCGGGAGCACTCGGTAGAGTGCAAAACCTCCGCCGCCAATACTGCTGGGTCACTCAAGTGAACCTGATATCCTATTCATTCAATTTGATATCAACAGTGCTCACAGAGTTATAGTTTGCAACTTTCCCTTTTAACTTTTACATACTCAATTCATTCGTCATAACTACATTCCTTGAGACAGAAATTGATTTTACGTGGGTATATCTACCTGAAGTTCCAAAACCAGCCGCAATTATAATTTTGGCATGTTTTTTTTTTGTTGGAAATCACTTAAAACATGTAGAAATGCAAAAAAAAAAAATTCAAATATTTTTTCAAAATGGCCGCCATAGCGGCCATATTGGATTTTGGACCAAGCCCAAAATCTAATGGCATGATCCTTGGACCATACCTAATCCCCTCACCAAGTTTCGTCGAAATCCGTCGAGGAGTTTTTCCGTAATACTGTTCACAAACAAACAAACAAAGGGGTGAAAACAGTAATCTTCGATGGCAGAGGTTAACAAATGTCAACGACCCTTAGATGGTATCATTATTTATGCAACCACCTTGGCATCGGCAAAGGGGTGTACATCGCAGACTTGCTCTTGAACATTTGCAGTTGCCCCTGCAAACTTTAGTGCACCCACAATGAAAAATCAGTGCACATGCTTTACTTGCATCTGGTAGTACAGTCCAGAGTGGAGCATACACGTTGCTCTTTTCATCCTTCACCCACCCCCAGTCTGAGGCATCAGGTAAGTCCTGCTGTGGTTCGAGACACTGATTCCAGATGTGAGATGCTTGGTAAAGGGCACGGAAAGCATGCTGTAGTAGTGCCTGTTGGGTAGGTGGGATGGTTTGATGTGTTCGAGTTCCTTGGGAAAAAAGCTCCCGACGAGCAACATTGACACGAGAAGCATTTGATGTCTTGGCATACGTCAAGACCGTGAACCTTTCCGAGAGCTCCATGTGGATACTATCAATGCTTAGCTCCTCTGGATGAGCCATCAGCACAGTTTGGGTATCTGTGATCTGCGGGAAGGCCTCCGATGTTGCCCATGCAGTTCGCTTTCCAATACCGAAGAAGGGTGAGGTGGTATCACACCCTGTATAGGCATGGAACAGAGGCAAAGTGTGGCATTTCTGTGGTCCTAGATTTTGAGCGACTGTGTGCACTGGAATAAATTGACGATTCTTTCTGATACCAAAGTCTATCCAAAGTTCCTGGAGTCCAAGTCTTTCAAATATGCTAATGGCGATAACAACCACATCACTGTCAACAGTACGAACCATCACCTTGGAATGACCTTCAGTGATGCATCACTAACATGAAGGAACACTCTTCCATCTGCTTCGTGGTGGTTGCAAAGTCAAATATTCTGTAGGTCACTCTGTAATCTGTCAGCAGTGCCACTCACCAACACTCTGTCATCCTTTGTGGCGTACAAATGTATCCCAGGGATAGTTGCAGATGCATGTGTGACTTCGTCGCTTAGATATTGAAACAGGCCAACTTTGTTTACACTGTTTTGTAGGAAATGCTTCCAACTGGATGGAACTGGAGTTGTACCTTTTACAACAGTGCGGGCAACCTTTGATCCAGATCCTTGCTTTTCTTGGGTTTTCAGCTTGAGACTATCTTCTGGATATGTGTCCCAAACTAAGTCCAATCTCCTCACATTGCCTTGTGCTGAAGATGAGAGGTAGGGTATGAAGTGGTGGGTGACATAATCAAATGTCTTTGCCTTGGTTGGTTGCACCATGTGAACAATTGCTGCACCATCTAGAACTTTAGCTGTCACATCAGGACCCGCAGAAATCTTGTGAATATTCAGACATTCCAGAATATCAGATTTCTTGCCAGCTCGAAGCTTCCCTTTATCTGATGGGGCAGGTGGGTCCTTCCTGTTTTTGTACCTAAAGAACTCATCAAGGTCACTATCTGGTCTTGACTGCACAGAGAGAAACAGCTGTGTCACAAGTGAAGCATCATGCTTGAGCATAGAAACTTTGCTCTCCTTTTTCTTCGGTTCCTCTGGCTTAGCAAAGGTAGGGACGAAGTTCCTCTTGATTGTGTCTGTTAGAGGAACAGAACAATTTCCAAGGCAGTCTTTGACATCGCTCTCATGCAGTTCTTTCCCTTTCCCAATGGTCGTAGTTCATGAACTGGTCATCATTTGCGTTACAGGGTCAAAATATTCAATTTTTCAGTTTTCTGTGTTGATAGACATCACCAAGCAACATGCACTTATGTGAAAAAAAATTAGCAAAAACCACTAATTAACAGTGAATATGATATTTTTAATTATGAACTTTAATGGATAACACTGGTCAACAACAAATTTGTTGTCTGCATTTTTTAAGCTGATTTAGGACTAATCTGATGCGCTGAATCCAAAACTCACATTAGTTTTGTTCAATCAGGTCAAGTTTTTGAGATATGGCCACATGTCGTTTTTTACATTTTTGTTCACATGTACGCATGTGTGGAGCATTTTAGAAGAAGTTGGTGGGGGTAAAATGTCATGTCAAATAATTGTTTTGATTGGAAATAATTATTTTAATGACAAGAAGTATTCAGGTACGATAGTTCTGGGTGATTATGTCGAAAAGGGATCAGTTTGAAGTCATAAAACCTCAAAATCTTCCAAAAATTGGTGAGGCAAAGCATAAAGTTCGTGGATCAAAACTAAAGTTAATGGGGCAGATTTTGTAATAATGTGATACAAAAAAGTTGTATTTCTTGAAATAACGAACTCTGAAGAATGTACAATACCTACATGCGCCAATTTATGACATGCGCTTCTGCTCAAGCTTGGATTGCCACAGTACGAACCCAAAGATTGGAGACTGTTCATTGACAGCAGCAAGCGATCACTGAAATGTGTTCTGCTACACAACGGCAACCAGTTTGCCTCTGTACCCATCGCTCACTCGCTACACTGAAGGAGAAGTATGAAGCGGTGAAGTACGTGCTGGAGAAAATTGGTTATTATTATGATCAGCATAAGTGGTTTATTTGTGTTGACCTGAAGATGGTGAACTTTTTGTTGGGACAACAGTCTGGCTTCACCCAGTACCCATGTTTTCTGTGCATGTGGGATAGTAGGGACCGTGCTCAGCATTACACGAAGAAGGACTGGCCTGTGCGGGAGGAATTGGTGCCATGCAAAGAAAGGAACGTCATCAACGACCCTCTGGTGGACAGAGACAGAATACTCTTCCCACCGCTGCACATCAAGCTCGGCTTAATCAAGCAGTTCACCAAGGCTCTGGACAAAGATGGTGACTGCTTCACTTACTTGTGCCAGGCTTTTCCAGGATTGACCATGGAGAAGTTGAAAGCTGGCATCTTTGATGGTTCTCAGATCCGTCAGCTCATCAGAGATCCAGAGTTCAAAAACTCAATGAACAAAGTGGAACTGGAAGCGTGGAAGACATTTGTTTTGGTAGTGAAGAACTTTCTTGGCAACAATAAGGCCAGAAACTATGCAGAACTTGTCAACAACATGCTGACTGCTTTCAGAAACCTGGGCTGCAACATGAGCATCAAGATGCACTACCTATTTTTACATATGAACCGGTTTCCTGAGAACCTGGGTTCAATGAGTGACGAGCAGGGGGAGAGATTCCATCAGGACATGAAGGAGATGGAGACCAGGTATCAGGGTCGCTGGGACGCAGTCATGATGGCTGACTACTGTTGGAATCTGAAGAGAGACCTCCCTGCCGCTGAACATTCCAGGAGTTCGAAGAAACGGAAGTTCAAGCCCTGAAGTTTGAACAGTGGTGACGCAACATGCAATTTACTTGTACTTACCTTTATCAATGCCCACCATTCAGATGACAGTAATCGATGTTTCTATCATGTAATCAATAAATGTTGTTGGCAAAAAAAATTTTTTTCTTAAAAACATGTTTAGGATGATATGTGTTGACAAAAATCAGCTGATAATGCCACAAAAATGTAATTGATTTTGTCACAAGATCTGATTTTTTTCAAATCAACTTAGCACAAAAACCTGACCTGATGGAGAGAAACGGATGCCATTTCCTGATTCAGCAGTGCCAGAATACCCTAATTCACTTGTAGAAATCTAGACAACATTCAGAAAGTAAAAAATTGTTGACCAGTGTAATGCATTACAAGGAAAACACATTTTCACGTTTATCTCAAATTCACCCTTTCTGAGTCAATTGGATGTGGATCAGTTATCCTTTGGCCGTTTTGGACAATTCAAGTGCCAAATTAATCCTGAGAATCTGCTAGATACATAACTATGTAAAGATATTTACGAGATCTCTTTTAGGAGTTTGCACATATTGGTCAGGGTTTGCTGAAATTTTTTATTGAAAATCTGCCAACTTTTGACTAAATTGACCATATTCCACCCAAAGACACAATTTTCTCAACTTTATCTTGCTTACTTTATTCTATAACAGTCCTCCAACATCATCAGAAAAACACAATGAACCTTACAACCTGATAATTTATTTAATTCATTCGCCATCTATGGTCGCCCAGGTCGAGCCAGTTCCAGGCGAGGATGCCAGTCCATGCACGCGGCCGGGTGCAGTCATACTATCACAAACCTAGTACATATACTACCACAAACCTAGTACAAATACTACCACAACCCGAGTACAAATACAACCACAAACCTAGTACAATTACTACTACAAACTATAAGGGTATCCCATCTGCACGTCAAAAGCCTTGTAATAAATATCTCAAAATTTGTGTCTGACTGTTTCCAGGTATGACTTCTTGAAATGCCTTTGTAGTCTGCATGATCAAATATGACACATAATGTCATCATGGTCAGAGGAACTGAGGAGATATTTGTCATGAGGCTTTTTCTCCAACTCGACACCGACATAAATTACACTCGCAGCGGGAACTACAACAGCCTCCTTTGTTTCCTTGAACCAAGAGCCGACCCTGTTTGCTTTGATATATTCAAAATAACATCCCTTGACAACCTTATCTCCAGCAAAATCGACATGCCCCAGGTCATCAAGTCTTTCAGTGAGTGACAAGACTCCCTCAGATTTGACATAGAGGAGAAAATAGTCACGAAGCGACTCAATGTTTGCCTTAATGGCGACAACTGTGTCCTTGCATATCATGGGCTACGGCGGGTTTTCTTGCTCTTCTACTGAGAGAGAATTTGAACCCTGCTCAGCTTGGTCCTCATCTTCTACTCTCTCCTCTTCCTCCTCCTCCCCCTCATTGACATCTGAAACTCTACCCTGCAGGAATGAAACTGGTTTGAATGGTTCTACAATATGGATATTTTCACATTTTGGAAAATTACCATTCACACAATCAATGCAGTAACAAGACAGGTGCCTGATTCCAATGGTTCCCTCATTGTCCATGGATCGAACGCTATGAATCTTTTGGGTATCTTTAACCGTCTTGAACTTGGCGCGTGCTCTCTCTGTGTTAACATCAGACTTGTCAACATAGAAGAATCTTCTACCATGCAAAGCAGAGGTTTTCAAGACTGCTGATGTACCAAGGTGGGAAGTAACAAATTCATACAGACTTTTGCTGAATGAATTGTGATTTCATCCACACTGCGGATCACTGCCTTCCTTGCAGCAGTCTTCAGGTAACCTGCTGCCGCGTCTCCCTCTCCCTTACCATGCCCGCTCCCTGAATAACTGCAAATTACGTCTACGTCTTGATCCTCACGACTCCTGGACACATCCCCGAAGCAGTTGAAACTCTTATATTGGCTGGCACAGCCATCTGTTCTCTGATGTAGGACCTTAACCACAGAGCCTAATGCTCTTAACTCAGGCATTGGTACATTTGCAACACAGTGATGGACAAAATCATAGTTATTATGGTTCAAACAGTCAGAGAAATCTAGCCAATGTTCTTTCACGTGACTCTCAGTCGAGTTGTCTGTGTCAACTGTTGGCCTTGTCACAACCATTGAGTGTATGGTAACCTGGGTTTTAGCCCAGTGCAAACTCTGAATTTCCTCCTGCAGTGTGGTGGAATAGTTCTCGGAGAAATCCATTTCAACTGCACAGTGGTCATTGGGAAGAAGTTGAATAAGGTTTTTCCAGTGTTTCCACTGCCACAAAGCAGTGAACAAATGGTACGGGAACAACTGCATAGAGCTCAGGAGGTGGTCAAGCAACTCATTCTGGGGAGTTCTTTTTTCACAATGTCCAAGTTCTTTGAGATCTTTCCTGTCTTGGATGTAAATTCCACCTTCTTATACCTGAACCAAGTTACCATGCTTTTATTACTTGTATCATGTTCTTCCTCATTTATGTGCAGCAGTTTTAGCCCACAATTTTCACATTCTTGCTTCAAACACTTGATGCTGTGGTGCAGACTTCCATCCTCTCTTTGGCAAAGGGTACTCGTTACCATGTCGTGGACACTGTCAAAGACTGGTTGAAGTTTTCTGGTCTGCCGAAAGTTCATCAGTGACCTGAATGCCTTACGGATATTGACGCAGGTCTTACAGCAGCATTGCTAAAGGTCTCTGTTTGTAGCCGGTCGAACAAAGAAGGGCCTACATCGCTTGAATGTGGCTTCGCTCACGAGTATTTCAGGATATTTACGCCTGAAATCCTCAAATATTTCTCTGTAGGTTTTCACACATATCTGCCTTGTGTTTTCAAGATAGAGTTTCACACCAACACGTTTCCTTACTTTACTCCATGTTGTGTCTGTTGTTGGGTGACTAGCGTCATGACACCAACAATTGATCATCTTGTCCCTCCAATCTTCAGAAACTTTCAGACCTCTTATTTTGCGCTTGACGTCATCCAAGGAAGCTACATTACCCCTCAGAAAATTTTCACGAACATTTGCCCTCCGGACTTTCTTTTTCAGCTGTCATAAATAATTTCTTGCAGACCTTGTTCTGAACGTGTGTTTTTTCCACATTATTCCCAACAAGGACCGCTGCAGCCTGCTCACGTACTTGTGTAGCGCCCGTGCCCCTTTTCTGTTAAAGAGCCGCCATGGCGGACTCTGCATCGGATAATACAGCAAGACCCATCTGGACAGAATTCTGTTGCTCAGCCGAATGTACTAGCCCCTTCTGTTGCAAGATCTGGCGAGTGTTCCTTGATGGCGTCGACAGCATGGCTTCAATCAAAACCGACTTTGTCTTCGGACTTTTACTCAGAACTTCTTTCTGTTTACTGAGGCTCCGACTCTTCGCAACCCGCTCAGCAGGGGTCACTGGCGTTGGAGTCGTTGGCACTGAAGTGCAATGATGCTTGTCTAACTTTTCCTATCTAGACCAAGACTTACCACAGCGTGCACAACTGAACAATACCTTTTCATGGGTTTACTTCATATGTTGCTGAAGGTTTTCCTTCTTCGAAAATGTCTGGTTGCAAACTGAACACTGTTGAAGGTTGTGGAGTCTATCAATGTGTCCTCCAGTTAACACTTGGGTGGCACTGCCAATAGCAGCAGACACGATTCTGCTCTCCCTTGCCTCTGTGGACCTCATTGATTCACAAACTTTCATATGTTTGGCAAGTGTGTCTCGGCGCACAAACAGTTGATCACAGTGTGGACAGACATGACCATCCTGATCAGAAGGACTGTTTTTTTAAGATGCCTATTCAAATTATACTGTTGAGTAAATGACTGAGAACAATGGACACAGGAAAAACTGGGAGCTTTCTTGCCACGGATAGGATGACAGCAGCCCATATGCTTCTGAAGACTGTCCTTTCTGCTGTATTGTTTGTCACACACTGTACAAAGGTATGCACTCTTGCCATGTGTTGCCTCATGAGCCAACATGGTATCTTTACGCTATAAAGTTAGTCCACAAATGGAGCATGACATAGTTCTCACTGTCAGTGTGATGATTTTTCATATGGCGAACTAGATTACTTTTGATGCTAAAAAAAACATCACATTCTGCACACGTGTACGCAATCCCAGCATGTATCTTCTCGTGGCGTAGCAATGACCATCTGTGTGTGAACGTATCACCGCATGTACGGCATATCAAAGCAGCTGATTTCGAAGGCTCCATTTCATGTCATGTGGCAATCTGCAGAAGATTGATAAACAGAATAAATTCCAGTTGGCTAAAGAATTTGGCCAACAGTTAACCTCCCATAATAAGCACAGCAAAACCAGGTCAAAATATCACATAAACTGGCTAAAAAACGATCTGTTTCCACTCACTTAAATGGCATGAAAGTTGGTTATAAACTCTGCTATAAACCCCAGTTGGAATTAGGTCAGCAGCCATTTGTCACATGATCAGATGGCTGTTCCATTTAATGCTTGCACTCCCTCTTCATAGTATGAGACTGCACCCCGAGGAAGGGGGGGGGGTGATTGCCACAGATGGAACAGCCAGCCAAGTAGTATCCACAATAGAAGACTAAAGGCAACCACATCTATCTTCTCATAACATGTATCTATAGAGTATGTATGTTGAAGTGCAGTCCTTTAAAGTTTATAGTAGTATTCTCACTTGGGAGGGAGAGGAGGGTATGGGGAGGCCATGGGAGGAGAGGGGATGCCATGGGAGGGGAGGTGAGACAGGCCACCCAGGGGAGGGGAGGAGACTTCTCTCAATAATAACGAGTTGAATAATCAATTTTGCATCATGCAACAGCAAGTCCCAAGTGTTAGGTCAGGTCAGGTATGGGAGCATGTGCCAGAACAGCACGTCGCTGCGTCCACTTTCCGCCGGTACTCCAGGGGCCTCCGTCTGGCCATCCCCCAGGCAGATGCCAGGCCCATCCCCATCTCCTTGAGATGATGGTCAACCTGTTGCAACCATGAGGCACGTGGTCGACCCACTGGCCTCCTCCACTCATGAGACTCCCTCGCTGAGAGAATCTGGTGAGCAGGATCAGAGTCAGGAAAACGAGCCACATGTCCATACAGCCGCAACTGATGCTCACGGACTATGCAGGTAACAAATCTCATCCGAGTCTCTCTCAGCAACCGCTCGTTGGACACAAAATCCGACCAGCGATAGCCAAGGATTCTCCGAAGAGACCTGGTACCAAAGGAATTAAGTCTCCGTCTCAGATCCTTGGTCAGAGTCCAAGTCTCGCACCCATAGAGCAAGACTGGAAGTACCAAGGACCTGAAGACTCGGACTTTCGTCCTCCCGCACAGGTCCCGGCAGCGCCACACCTCATGATCCAGTGAATCCATGACTCCCCAGGCCCGACCCAGACGTCTATTGACCTCTGACTCGCAGCCAGCAGAGACATGAATATCACTGCCAAGGTAAGTGAATCTCTCCACGACCTCAACATCCTCACCACAAACAGACACAGACAGGACAGCAGCATCCAAGATGTCACCGAAAGCCTGGATCTTAGTTTTGACCCAAGAAACCCGTAATCCCAACGGCTCCGACTCCTCATTCAGCACCTCGAGGGCCCCCAAGAGGATGTCTAAAGTCTCCGCAAAGATGACTGCATCATCTGCAAAGTCAAGGTCCGAGATCTTGACATTCCCAAATGACGCACCGCAACTTGATCTCTCCGACATCCTCCCTAGAATCCAGTCCATACAAGTGCTGAAAAGTGTGGGGGCAAGTACACATCCCTGACTAACTCCAGTAACAACTGGAAATAAGTCAGAGATGGTACCACCACACTTCACAGCACTCTCAGTACCAGAGTAGAGTTCAGACATCAGATCGATCAGTTTTGGTGGCACCCCACGAAGACCAAGAATCCTCCAGAGGACATCCCGATTCACTGAATCGAACGCTTTACAGAGATCAACATAGGCTGCAAGCAGCCCCTGCCGAAACTCTCGTCTGCGTTCGGTGAGGACACGAAGTGCAAGGATACGGTCAATCGTTGACCTCTTTGGTGTAAAGCCTGACTGCTCTGGACGCTGGTGCTCAAGCAGATGGTGGCGAACCCTATCGAGAATTATCCGAGCAAAGACCTTGCCCGGCACTGAGAGCAGCGTCACGCCTCGGTAGTTGTTGCAGTCTTGGCGATCACCCTTCCCTTTCCAGAGAGGGACAACAAGGCCCCTCTTCCAGTCAGTTGAGATGATGCCTGTGTTCCAGGCAGAGCACAAAACTGCATGCAACGACACGAGTGCAGCATTTCCCCCAGCCTTGAGAAGTTCGGCATGGATGCCACAGATCCCTGGAGCTTTGCCCCGTTTCAACTGGTTCACCGCAGCCCGTGTTTCCACAAGCGTAGGTGGACCACAGTTGATTCGAGGGTCAGCAACAGGGATTGTAACACCCTTGACGTCCAACTCGACAGTTGGGGGATCAGCCTGGTACAACCGCTCAAAATAACCGGCCCAGCGGGCCTACACTTCAGACTCCTCTGTCAAGAGTCTACCACTCTCTGCTCGAACTGTAGTGCTCCAAGGGATGGGCTTGGATGAACGTAATGCGCGAATTCCCCTGTAAGCGGGACGAGAATCACCTGTCCACAGGTGATGCTCTACCCCCTCACAGATTCCTCGCACATAGGCCTCCTTGTCCACCCTCAGTGCACGTACAGTTTTACACCTCAGCTCCCTGAACAGCTCAGCTCTGCCATTCAGCCTGGCCCTGCGACTCTGGTCAATGGTATCCAGTGTCCCTTGAGAGACAAAATTCTTCTTTGCCCTGCGGTGAGCTCCAAGGCATCCACCGGCAACATCAAGGATGGTGGTCTTGAAGGCGCTCCACAACTCTTCAGGACACCCCAAAGTACCCAGACCCCCCAAGTGTCCACTCAGCCTGTTCGCAAACTCCTCAGCTACTCTCTCATCCCTGAGCTTGGCAACATCCAGCCTCGGCTGGGATGGTACCATTCTCCAGGATTTAAGGTGCAGCTTTGGAGTTGCTACAACAAGCCTGTGGTCAGTATTGAGGAACTGAGCACTCCGGTAGACCCTGCAGTTCTGGATCATCCTCCAATGACCGTCAATGAGGACATGGTCAATCTCCTTTGCCACACCGCCAGCGTTGGAATACCAAGTCCAGCGATGAGCTTGTGGGCGCTGAAACCATGAACCAGCCACCCTAAGTCCATGACTTCTTGCAAAGTCAAGGAACTTAGTGCCATTCTGGTTCATAGTTCCTGACCCATGGGGACCAACACACACCTCATAACCGTCCCTATCAGTTCCAGTCGATGCATTGAAATCCCCCAAGACTAGAAGTGTATCTCGTCTGGGGCACTGATCAACCACAGACTCGAGTGTGGCGTAGAATGCATCCTTCACGGTGAGATCACTCGCCTCAGTCGGAGCATAAACAGAGACCAGGGAAATGACACCTAAGGAGTGACGAATCCTTAATCTCATAATACGCTCGTTGACCGGTGTTACCTCAATTACCATTGGGGTCAGCTTATTGGACACAGCTACAGCAACTCCTTGGGTATGGTAACCATCAGAGCGACCAGACCAATAGTAGGTGTAACCACCCACCATTATCTCGCCGCAATCCGGTCTCCGAACCTCAGAGAGAGCTGCAATCCCGATGTCCAAACGCTTGAGCTCAGATGATAACAGAGACAGGTGATCATCCTCTCTTAGGGATAGGACATTCCAGGCACCCACCCGAAGGGACCGCCTCAGGTTAACCCAAGGAGACCGCCGTCTGGTGGACGACACCTCAGCACCACTCCGACACACTCTCCCGCAATCTGACCCATGGATGTTACCCCGTGGTTTCCCTCCTATCAAAGATTTGGGGTCCCGAAGGCTTTGCCCCAATCCCGTCATCCGGTGAGCTGCCCTGCGAAGGGAAGCTGCACAGGAGCTACTCCCACGGAGTGGGTTTTCAGATTTTTTTTGCGTTTTTGCGTTTTGCGGAATGAAGGGTTTTACGGTGGCCGGAGTGCAAATCCTGCCACCAACCTCCTAATAAGAAGTGACCCAACTGCAGGAGGACGTCCGCAGACACAGTTGGGCACTAGATATGGATGGCCGTTGGCTCACAAGGAGCTCCTCCGCCCTTTGACAGGTTTTGTTTTTAATCCTGCTGGGTGTCCATATCCAAACACCCTCCTCACCAGAAAACCTGGTGGGGGAGACGGTTTAGTCGCCGACAACCCGACCATGGAACAGGTAAGTACAGGTTTACATGGTACCTGTAGCAGGTCACAGATCGAACCTGACCTGACAGATCGAACCAAGTGTTACTCACCTAAAAAATGACAAAATAGATTAGATTAAAGCTTATTGATTGAAATAAATTCAGTTTATTCCAAATTTGACTCAGCACATTCGCCACATCCGCCGCCTCCGCCTGTTTACTCACCCCTGACTTGTATCACTTATTTGCCTGTAACACAAAAACTATTGCCTATTTTTTATTTCTGTTTTTTTCCACATTAAACTAGACAAAATTGCTTTTCTTCTCATACTAAGATATCTAGATATCTGTGGTTTTTCTGGTCTGTAGTCAAAGTGGAAAGTGGATGTTTTGAAAAACATGCAACAACTCTGCCTTTTTAGGGTGACCAGTTCATGAAGTATGACCCAATGGCATTGATGAAAGCCTCTGCTAAATCTGCACTCATGACTTCCCTTGTATCCATGAGGTCTGGACCACTTTCGTCCAGGAAAGGGTGACCTTGAGTCCTCATGACTTCAAGCAGAGAAAGAACATCTTTGCTGAAGCGATGTTGAAGACTTCCAGATTCTTCATGATGTCCTATGTCTGGACATTCAGCACTGATTTCTGCTGCTTCTTCAAACTCGGCAATGGCTCTGAGTTTCTCAGGAAGAGCCAAAATGTGCTCCTCCAGGTGTCAGGAGAATCATAAATGTTGGACACTCCACCATCACCTTTGACAATCTTTGTGGTCTGCTCATGGCTGTGGTCCTTTGGTATCAGAGAGAACTTCCTTGGGCTCTTCTGTACCACAAAATTTCCCTTCATGAACTCCCTATGAACCTCTGGATGCTTCGATTCAAGTTCAACCATATCCTTGACATGAACAGGGAGCCATCTCGAGTCGTGCACTTGGTTCCAGATGAAGACATAATCACACAATTCATCGATCACCTGAACGTATAGGGCAAAATCCCCCTCACGCAGGGAGCGGACAAAACGGCAATGCAGAAGTTCAATGTCCATCACCATACACCAATAGGCAAACATCTTTGACTTTTTTTTTTTTTTTTTTTTTTTTTGTATACCTTGGTCGAGGCTCGTATGAGAGCTAACACACAACTCACAGCAAGGAGGCATGAGACAAGAGGGGTGGGAGTGGAAGGGACAAAACATTGGGGAACAGACACAGGTGAACTGTGGAAGGGAGAGGGATGGGGATGGGACGGGGAACATGGCGAGGAGAAGATGGACATTCCAGGGACTTTCAGGAAGGAAAGCAGGAGAATTGAAGGAAGTGGGCTTGGGTGGATTATCGGGGGTAGAAAAGATCGAGGATTTGGATGGGGGAAGATAAGAGGTGGTGGTGAACAGCTGTTTTGAAAGCCTGGAGGGAAGAATGGGAAAGAATAGAGTGAGGAAGTTTATTCCAAAGGCGGGAAAAAAGAGGAATGAAAGAGTGAAGATGAGCAGTGATTCGTGATTTTGGTAGTTTTACCAGAAGGGGTTGTTGGCGGACCTTGAGCGCCCTGTGGAAATGTGGTTGGGACAAATCGCAGAGAGGGCAGGGGGGCAAGGCTGGAGAGGAGTCGGTAGAAGACAGAAAGACCACCGACCAACCTGCGGTGATTGAGTGAGAGGCCCAAAGACTCAGCTTCATTGCGGGAGATGCCAATGATCTTAAAAGCCCTGGTTTCGACAGCGTGAAGTCGAGAAAGGTGGGAGGCAGGAGCACCAGCCCAGAGGGGAGAGCAGTACTCCATCAGGCTACGGACAAAAGCTTTGTAAGTGGTCAGGAGCTCAAGAGGGCCGAGGAAGGACTTTGCACGACGGAGGATTCCCAGTCGGCGACTGGCTTTTGAGGCAAGGTTGGAAATGTGACTTTCCCAGGAAAGGTCATGGCAGATAGTGAGACCCAGAAGCTTGAAAGAAAAGACTTCTTCCAGAGGATTGTTGAGAAAATGGAGGGGGGGTGTTTGTAAACGGTCCTTTCGAAGAGACATAGTGAGAGTGTGAGATTTGTGTGGATTGAAAGACATGTTCCACATGTTGGACCAGTTTGTGATTTTATCCAGATCTGCAGTGAGCGAAGAAGCTGCTGCTTGCCGGTCTGAGGGATGACAGATGGTACGGCAGAGGGTGGAGTCGTCGGCAAAGAGAAATAGAGGATTTTCCAGAGAGTCCGAGAGATCATTGATGAAAACCAGAAAAGAACAGGGCCCAGAACGCTACCTTGAGGAACTCCAGCCTGCACAGGAAGAGGGGATGAAAGAACTCCATTTAGGGCCACACGTTGACTGCGACAGGAGAGGAAGTCTGCGAGCCATGAGTGGAGATGGCCTTGAATACCATGGGAAGAGAGTTTGGTGAGTAGGGCAGGGTGCCAGACTGTGTCAAAAGCACGTGATATGTCCAGGGATACGGCTCGGATTTCCTGTCTGGCATTGAGGACCTCCATCCATTGATGGGAGAGCAGTAGCAGCATATCCAGGGTAGAGTGACCTGGTCTGAAACCAAATTGATGATTGGAAATCAAGCCATTGGAGAAGAGGAAGGATTTCATGTCTGAAGCAATGATGGATTCCATAACCTTGCTGATGATTGGGAGAAGGCTGATTGGTCTGTAGTTACAGGGATCTGTTTTTGCACCTTTTTTATGCAGGGCAGTGATGTTAGCAGATTTCCAAGCAGAAGACTTCATCTTCATGGCATCTTCCCAACTCTCCTGAGTGCCTGAACCCTCATGTGTGTATGCTTCATTCTTCAAAATTGCCAAGGCTAGGAGGAATACTTGGTGCATGTACCTTGTCCGTTTGAGATGGTGGTCCAGTTGTGACGAAAACGACTCTGCGCGTCCAGTGGTGAGAATGCCTGCCTTGCAGGCCATAGTTGCCATACCAGAACCTTCAGCCATTTTGCCTTCCATCACTTCAATAACAAACTGAATATGCAGGGCACCAAGCATCAGTGCGAACTTGTCCTCACTCAAGTGTGTGTCTGACCATTTCCATTGGATTAGTTTTCCAGTAGCGTAGATTGGCTGATCCATCCCGAGAACAGGTGTTTGCACTGGATTGAGAAACTGGATTGAGAAACTGGATTGCATCCCTTGTAAGGCACATTGTGTGCTTGACCATTGAAACGGATGCTGCCTGATCTGGAAACGTAGGAAGCACACCAGTTATCGCCCTGGGCTTCATGGTATCTTCATGCATATGACTAGAAATGAAGCCTGCCCATGTCACCTTGTCATTATCATCAAGCTCACTTCCTTTGTTGAGAATGATATCAGATGCATGATTAATCCACGTTTTGTCTTTTGCTTTAGCCGATTCAATCCTGTCTCTCCCTGGTCTGACTGGCTTGTTGGTCTTTTTGAGAATAACATCATTGTTAGCATCAAGCTCTGCAGGTGGCACAATAGTGTAGAAGTCTGGCAATTGGGATCTCTGAGACTTGTCCACTTTGCTTATGTCCAGAGATTCCATGACAACACCTGGGTTTTCATTTGAAAGATGATTGGTCAACGTAATCAGAGTGCCATGGAACTCAACTTTTGACAAGTTGGATTGCTTGTGCTGATCAATATTGTCCATGTCCCCAGTTGTGAACACATTCTGTCTCATGGCACTTGGAATCACTACTCCATTAGTCCTGATTTGTTCACTTACTGCAGCAGCAAGACATTTGCTGACCTGCTACTCTCTAATGTAGGTGATGGCTCGGCCGAGCTTCTCAAATACGTTAATCAGATGCTTAAATTTGCCCTCGACGTGAAGTTTCAATCCAACGTACAGGGGGAAGGGCGTTTCACGTTCCTTGCTATGTCGCATCATCTGTGCCCCAGCTCGTGTTCGCTTTGCAGTATTGAAAATCATCAGCTGAGACAGAGTACATGCAACACGTGATCTTTGCTGATTAAGATCTGGTTCTTTGTTGTTGACATCAGTCTGACTAGTACCAGTAGGACCTTGAAGCACCACATTCATGAAAGCCAATAAAGATTCTGGGATTGGTGACCTCAAACAGTCAGGATAGAAGTGTCCATCGAATGGCTTCTGTTTAAACAAAATCTGCTTGCGCAAGAACAAGGCAGTTTGAACAATCATGCGAACTTCATTGTCGCCCACTTCGTTTTGACTTTTCAGTTCAGTCTCAATAGCCGTCCCAGCAGTTTCCTTTGAACACAACATAGACGCACGACCCCTTCCTTGACTGGCTTCAATTATTTCAGGCTCAATTTTCAATAGCTTCTCTGTGAACCTAATTGAGTGAAAGCTTTTGGGGTCAACAATTCTGCCAAGGTCCTTCATTTTAGTGGTGCATAGGACTTTCAGTTCGTTCAAAGGGAAAACACACTTTGATTCAACAATATATGCCTCCAACTCTGCAACAACAAGTGGATTAAAAGAATGTTCAGATTCAGACTGTGTTGCAGATTCAGCTTGCTCCACTGATTGCGCAGCATTTTCAAGTCTAACATAACAAGTTCGGTGGTCATAGGCGTCCATTGCATGCAAATCTGAAGCTGTGGCTAGTTTGGCCAAAAGTTCTGTATTTCTGGTTTTTGTTGCCCAAGACTTGAGAGTTGAGTCGACAGCATCTGTTGAAGCTTTGTGTAGTCTCTCCCCCTCAATATTCTGTCTACACAGAATGCATTCCGGTTCAACATGACGAACAGTTGCAGTGACCATTGACCTAGTCTTTTTAGGGCTCTGCACCTCAACCTGTACATCAGAAGTTCTTTTCAGTTTGAGTTCAGCACGCTTCACCATCGTTTGATTATAGTTCGTTCTGCAGCTTTTGTGTAACACAGCTTTGTTAGACAGCATGTCGGAGGCCTTTAGCACTTCCATCCCCTTATGCATTGCATTCGTATTTTTGAGATCATATAAGTCCTTTTCCAATGTCTCATATGAAGTATGAAATCGCTTCTGATTGGCAGGGCATCGAACGTCCTCATCAGTCTCTTGCTGACACAAGCAGCACAACTTCCAGTTCAAGGACCCTTTAGATGCAGCTTCCATTATGTACTACCTTTACTTTTCAGCAGAAAACTGTACTTCACACCATGACCAAAGCCCTGAAAAATATAAAATATTTATCTAAGAATATAAAAAGTTATACTTCCTCATATTGTATTTATCTAAAATTCCTTGAGCTGAGAAATATGGGTATAGACACCAGATTGAATATTCAGCTTGTTTGGTTATTGAGATATTACTGATTGTACTTTGCAAATGCAGCCATTTTGAATTTTTAAGAAAGTCAATGTGACTATCAGCAGAGTTCTTTAAAATTTACATTATTATATTCTTGGATTCAATTAATATGAATGATACCAAATTTATCCTCCTAACCTGTTCGGTGATCAAGATAAGATAAGCGAATTGCTCAGGCATTGAGATGTGATTGTATTATGTTGCTAATGGCAGCCTTTTTTTTTTTTAGAAATTCAATACAGCTGCCATCTGAGCTATTTAAAATTGACTTCATCACATCCTGGACCCAACAAATATGGGTGTAGACACCAATTTTATCTTCCTAGCTTGTTTGGTTATCAAGATATCATTAAAAGTTCGTCGCGAATGGTGGCCATTTTGAATTTTCGACTTATTCAAGATGGCTGCCACCTGAGCCCTTTCAGAGTTTGTCCATATGATTCCGAGACCCCGAAAATGTGGGTGGAGCCACTGAAATGAACTCTCTAGCTGGTTTAGTTTCGGAGATATAGAAAAAAATAGGTTTTCGATGGTGGCCATAAAAGGGTGTGTCAAAGTGCTTCCATCAATTTTTTTGATTGTCAAGGTCTAAACGACTTGTGTGCCAAAATTCACACTTTTATCCGGATGTGCACACTTCTACACTAACATCACCCACTACAACAGATGGTGCCTCTCACCATCCCAACCTCAACACTTCATTCATTCCAGTTCAATGTATGTGAACCATCCATCATGTGTTCAAACCCTACTCGACCAGGCTATTTGACTTGAATGTTCATGTTCTTGAACAATTGCATTTAAACACAAGAAAACAAAAATATATTTAGCAATCAAATTTATTTTCAATATTTATTTCACATGCAACATCACAGTACAGGCAAAAACAGAGGATGTAACAAATATGGTATCATCATCATCAATCAGCTCCTGGCTTCCAAACTGGAAATCTGCATCCTCCAATGAAGCATCTCACAATGACTGGACCCCGCCAGAGATCTTGAAGGAAATTGATGTTGAAGAGTTGTCTGTTCAGGGTGACAATGGGATCAAAGGGGTTATGAGTTAGACTGAGTTTTCAAAAGTAAATATACAGTCAAGGCTCGTGGAAGAATGAATACACTGAACGGATCAGGACATAACAGGACAAAAGGAACAGCATAGAGAGGGGGAAACACCAACAGTGGAGTTGAAGGACAAGATAGAGGGAGACTTGAACAAACAATGGGTGCAGGGAGGAATGGGGGGCAGGAAAGGGGATGCACGGGGCAGACACAATGGATACAGAAGGAAACTCATGAAGGAAAAACTGGAAATTTGGAGTTTTGTTTGAAAAAAAAAAAACACGAGTTAAAACTAGAGTTTGTGTTGATTGCATAAGTTGCAAGTGAGTATTTTTGTGTTTGGGAGGAGGTGGGTAATTAAACAAGTGGTGACGTGGGTGTTTTTGTGTCTGGGTGGCATGAATGAAATGTGTCCCTGTGACATCAAGGTGGTGTTGGAGGGGAAACATTTTTGTTTCTGTGTGAAGATGGTCAATATCAGTGAATTGGGGACAGGCTGTGATGATTCTGAATGTGTTGTTGAGTGAAGCGTGAGCTTATCTGTGAGGAAGAGAGATTGTGACCCATGTTTGCTTAAAGATTATTTTGCATGAGTGAGTCTGGGTGCAGCATTGAAATGTTTAATTTAATGGTGATGGTTCTACTTCTTGACACATCCTCACACCACATGCTGCCATGCTTGAACACATGCCTTGGCACTTTCAATGAAACCTCCCAGGTCACGAAAGGTACACTTTTGTTTGTGCAACCAGCAGCATAACTGGTGCGTCGTCATCTGGGAATCATCTTGGCAGTAGCAATCATCTTGGCAGTGTTGTCATTGCTGTATCCCCATTTATTTGGGATACCTTTCAGCATCCCACTACAGCGTGCAGGCAGTTAAGACATCGACATTCTTGCCAGGGCTCGTTTGACCCTGCTGGCATGCATTATTTGGGCTGCAGCATCAATCTGGTGGTGTTGTAATCACCCGTCAGGCTTTTGTGTCACATTTGAATCCGAGTGGAAGCAGGGTAAAAATTGAGTGCTTGTGTGGTGGTGAGGAAACTCTTTTTGGACCCCTCACCTGCACCACAATGACAACTGATTATGTTGTGGATGTCTTGTACATGTACTCTGCTTAATACTTTCTTTTCTGCTGGTAATTCTGCTCCCTCCTTTTGGATGGAGTGATGCCAGACAAGAGGTTTTTTTTTTTTTTTTTTTTCATTGGTTGGTTCGAGACATCTGGAGCACAATTCCAGCTCGCATTCAGTGCACGATCGAGCTGATTGCTCCCATACTGGACTTGTATATTTTGCAGTTGAACAACAGAGGACAAGAGCAGTCATCTGTCATTTTGAAGGATGAGCACCCCCACTTTGAATGACACCATTTGTGCAATTACTAAGTTGCTTTCACTTTCTCGATGTGCTTCTTACATGTGAATGAGCGGTCAAGAATGAAGTCAAGACAGACTGCGGTTGGGGTGGTGATAAAGCTGAGTGCCATTCCATGAAATTAAGTGTTGATGTTTTGACCTCAAAAGGAATGTGCATTTCTGGGTGTCGGCACGGTTGGCACGAAGGTGGGTTTATTCATCGTAGGAGGTCAGTCCAGCTGGTGCCCGAGACAATACAAACTCAACATGGGGGACTGTGATGCACAGGTGATCCCAATAAATGAAGCTCATTGTGTCCAGGTACACAGGTTGTGTGTTAGAGTACATGTTGTGAAGGGTTGGAGCCAGGACACTGTCTTGGGGTAAACTGTTCTTTTGTTGCCACCTTCAAATGTATGTCCCACAAAGTTCCACAAAGAATCGTCAGTTTTCCAGCAGGGTTTGTGCGTGTTCATTGAGGCAAAAACCTTTGTTCATCTTGTGGACATGATCATCCAGGAGAAAACCCAGTCTGTTCATCGATAAGATGTTGTTCAACAGAAGTCAAAACCTGGTGGAGAATCAGCTGGGCAATTCCATCGTGACTCGCGTTACATTTTAGCTCAATTGACCATCTATATCTCAGAGGATACAATGCAGTGATACTGGTCAGAAGTTGTACTTCAGTTTGTAATGACCTTTGCGGGTAAGGTATGAAAAGAAAACAAATAATAATTATTCAATTGTCCTATATAGTTTTCATTTGAATTTATTTATAGCGTGACTCACGTTACAGAAAAGGGAAAGCCAAAGAATCACCTCATGTGCAGTGGGGAGAACAAGTATTTGATACACTTCCGATTTTGCAGGTTTTCCCACTTTCAAAGCACGTAGAGGTTCGAAATTTTTATCATAGGTACACTTCAAGTGTGAAAGATGGAATAATAAAATATAAATAAATATTTTATGTTGTATAAAAATATTTTATGTTTTATGTAAGTGTGAAAGATGGAATCTAAAACAAAATCCTGAAAATCACATTATATGATTTTTTAAATAATTAATTTGAATTTTATTGCATGAAATGAGTATTTGATCACCGACCAACCATTAAAAATTCCGGCTCTCACAGACCTGTTAGTTTTGTGTTTAAGAAGCCCTCCCATTCTCCACTCATTACCTGTATTAACTGCACCTGTTTGAACTAGTTTTCTGCATAAAAGACAGCTGTCCACACTCAATCAATCAGACTCCAACCTCTCCACAATGGGCAAGACCAGAGAGCTGTCTAAGGACATCAGGGACAAAATTGTAGACTTGCACAAGGCTGGGATGGGCTACAAGACAAGAGGTAAGCAGCTTGGTGAGAAGGCAACAACTGTTGGTGCAATTACACTGAACAACAAAAATTTTTTACTGGAGATGTGTAAAGTGATTTAGACTAATTTGGGTACGCTGATTTCAAAAATCATAACCGTTTTGCTGTATCACGTCAGGATTCTCAGTAACAGAAATATTCCCATTGCCTAGAAGTCAGGATTTCAATGAAATTTACAAAAATTCATTTATTCATTTATTTCATCATGAATGCTTCAAAATTATAGAAATTACAGAAAAACTCCACTAGAATGTAATTAAAAATGCTTTAGGCATTTGGCTTTGCGTTTGTGCTGCTCTGTGTCAGTTTCACGATGCAGGAACCAGCAGAAATCGCCCATCATGTTCAGGTTGTGCCGCCCTTGGTAACGCGTCTCCATGAGTGAAATCTCTTGGTGGAATCGCTCGCCGTGCTCGTCCGAGACTGCTCCCAAGTTGTCAGGGAAGAAGTTCAGGTGCTGGTGTAGGAAATGGATTTTCAGGGACATCCTGGAGCCAAGTTTCCTGAAGGACTCCAGCAGCTGCTGCACTATTTCTTCATAGTTGTCCGCGCGCTCGTTCCCCAAGAAGTTGTCCGTCACAGCTTTGAAGCTCCTCCACGCTGCCAGCTCTTTGGGGTTTAGAGTTGTCGGAAAAGTTTCGTCCTTCATAATCTGTCGGATTTGCGGTCCAACAAAGACACCAGCCTTGATCTTGGCCTCCGACAAGGTGTTGCCAAACTTTTCCTTGAGGTAATTTTTCCTTGAGGTAGTACTTTTCCTTGAGGTTTTCCTTGAGGTAGTACAATAAAAACCCACGCCCATTCAGATCCATTGCCCGTACAAAACTTTTCATCAAGCCGAGCTTTATGTGGAGTGGTGGAAGGAAAACCTTGGCTGGGTCGACAAGGGCGACATGCTTCACGTTGTGTCGACCAGGTACATGCTCTTTTCGCTCTTCCCAATCTTTCTTCGTCCAGTGATTCTTGTCGTCTCTGCTATCCCAGAGACAAAGGAAGCACATGTATTTTGTGTAGCCTGACTGCAGCCCTAACAACAGCGCCACCACTTTCAAGTCTCCGCAGATGTGCCAGTTGAAGTCATTGTACTTGATGGAATCAAGCAGCTGCTGCATAGTCTCATAGGTCTCTGTCATGCCGAACGCGTGAGCCAGTGGGACTGATGGTTTCTCGTTGCCATTGTGGAGCAAAACAGCCTTCAAGCTGTTCTTCCCCGAGTCGATGAAGAGGCGCCAGTCTGCAGGATCGTGATCACACCAAAGTTCTTTCAACAGACCGTTGATGTCACTGCAGAATGTCATCGTGTCTTCCATCTCAAAGAACTCAGCCATGTCTCTGTGACGTGCTCTGAACAAGGATATATTGGTGTTAGGTTCAAGTAGATTCCACTGCTGCAGCCTTGATCCAAGCAGCTCTGCCTTCGCCTTTGACAGCGAGAGATCTCTTACAAGATCATTTAAGTCTCCCTGGTTCAGAAGGTGTGATTCTTGAGTGTCGGGTTCAAAAGGTTCATCATCACCATCCTCTTCACCACTGCTTACAGCTATGTTCTGATCAGCTGGAGGTGTTGGAAAGGGGTTCTCGTCATCATGAGGCACAGGTTTACGAGCAGACACGCAGTCAGCGTACTTGATGTGACCTTTATTCTTCTTGTTGAAGCCGGCGATGCTTGTGCAGCAGAAATAACAATCATCATGATGATTCTGCGGCTCACGCCATATCATGGGCACCGCAAATGGCATGCTCGCGCGCTTGCCCACCAACCACTGAGTCAAGGTTGTGTGACAGCTTGTGCAGCAGATGTGTGGTGCCCAGCTCTGTTCTTGGTCCCCCACCTTACACCCAAAGTAGTGAAAGTCGGCGGCCTTCATTTTCACTGCTGTAGATATACTTCGCTGTTGATCTTTTTTGGTATACCGACCACAGACATAACAGAAGTTGTCAGGATGATTGGTACAGGAACGCCTACTCATCTTTATCTGAAAGAAAGAAATATAACACAAGTTAACAACAATTGTACGAAATAGACATGTTAAAGACATATGTAAATTTCATTGAAATCCTGACTTCGAGGCAATGGGAATATTTCTGTTCCTGAAAATCCTGACGTGATACAGCAAAACGGTTATGATTTTTGAAATCAGCGTACCCAAATTAGTCTTAATCACTTTACACATCTCCAGTAAAAAAAAATTTTTGAAATTTGTTGTTCAGTGTTATTAGAGAATTGAAGAAGTTCAAGATAACACTCAATCTCCCTCAATCTGGGGCTCCATGCAAGATCTCACCTCGTGGAGCCTCAGTGATCATGAGAAAGGTGAGGGATCAGCCCAGAACTACAGGGCAGGACCTGGTCAATGACCTGAAGAGAGCTGGGACCACAGTATCAAAGAAAACCATAAGTAACACACTACGCCATCATGGATTAAAATCCTGCAGCGCACGCAAGGTCCCTCTGCTCAAGCCAGTGCATGTCCAGGCCCATCTGAAGTTTGCCAATGACCATCTGGATGATCCAGAGGAGGAATTGGAGAAGGTCATGTGGTCTGATGAGACCAAAATAGAGCTTTTTGGTTTAAACTCCACTCGCCGTGTTTTTGGAAGAAGAAGGATGAGTACAACCCCAAGAACACGATCCTAACCGTGAAGCATGGAGGTGGAAACGTCATTCTTTGGGGATGCTTTTCTGCAAAGGGGACAGGACGACTGCACCGTATTGAGTGGAGGATGGATGGGGCCATGTATCACGAGATCTTGGCCAACAACCTCCTTCCCTCAACAAGAGCTTTGAAGATTGGCGTGGCTGGGTCTTCCAGCATGACAACGACCTGAAACACTCAGCCAGGGCAACTTAGGAGTGGCTCCGTAAGAAGCATCTCAAGGTCCTGGAGTGGCCAAGCCAGTCTCCAGACCTGAACCCAATAGAAAATCTTTGGTGGGAGCCGAAAGTCTGTATTGCCCAGCGACAGCCCCGAAACCTGAAGGATCTGGAGAAGATCTGTATGGAGGAGTGGGCCAAAATCCCTGCTGCAGTCTGTGCAAACCTGGTTAAGAACTACAGGAAACGTCTGATCTCTGGAATTGCAAACAAAGGTTTCTGTACCAAATATTAAGTTCTGCTTTTCTGATGTATCAAATACTTATTTCATGCAATAAAATGCAAATTAATTATTTAAAAATCATACAATGTGATTTTCAGGATTTGTGTTTTAGATTCCGTCTTTCACACTTGAAGTGTACCTATGATAAAAATTACAGACCTCTACGTGCTTTGTGAGTGGGAAAACCTGCAAAATTGGCAGTGTATCAAATACTTGTTCTCCCACTGTACATGCCAAATTTGTCCTAAACTGATAAAACGAAAGAATATCGTTTGTCGGTTCAAAGGGTTCCAGTTAAACAGGCTTTCATACAAGATACAAAGAATTGATTTTCCTTTCTAAATATGGGCAATAAATTAAATTATGATCGTGACTTGCGTGACCGTGACTCCTGTTACAAATTTTCCCACACTGTTATCCATCCCACACTGATAATCCACACGGCTGTCTTCACAAAGGCTGAACTTACTGACTAGTATTTACAGGTAGTGAATTTGATGTAACTTAACAACAGAGATAACATTAAATAACTCGGGATTAAATTAACTTAATGGGATTAAATTCCAGAACTAGGAATTAATAGCTTTCAAACAACTTTCAAACGGGCCATAACTCGGAAACTGCTGCCAGTGAGCACTCTGAATCTCATCCTGGTAGACACAAGTGTAATTTTCCAAGAAATCCACCTGAAGAAGAGCTGTATCAGAATGTTCACTGGCAGAGGCAGCATCCCGTTCCTTGTTATACGAACAGGCCTGCTCCCTTTTGAGGAAGCAATGCTCCATGAACTTTGGCATAAGAATACAAATGTGGTCCACCAAATCATTTGTTGTACCCTCCTCAATGACTTTGGCAAGTTTTCCATCACAGTCATTTTTTCAAGTTGTCCATGTAACTTGTCTGTTTTCGTCAACACACACCTTTCAGAATCCTTTTGCATCAGAGCAGGTTTCACATTCGTTAAACCAACATTCGCGGCGCGTTTGGTTACATAGAAACATTTGAGGGAGGTCATGTGAATACATTGGTACAGACGGCTGGACCTTATGCAAAGCATTTACAGCGGTCACGAAATTTTCATGATACCGCACAAGCAAACATTATGTGGTAATTTGCTGCTCAGTAGAATATGCTGAGGACTAAGTTCAGCGAACTTGCTTTTACCAATTTCCGTATCTGGGAATTCCTTCTGGAGCAGCGTATAAACTTTTTGTTTATGGGGCAAGTGAGGTGCCTGGTTTGGTACTGGACTTTAGGACCATCATCTGCCCTCGCGGTGACAACATCTTTTCTGCCTGGAGCTTTCCGACTAAGATCATCCCTGGCGTAAAATATTTTCACCGCCTCAATGGTTTCACTTGGAATGGATTTTTGGCCCCCTATTGGCTTTTGTTGTTCAGGATCATTCTCTTGATCTGCTTGGATTGAAGTGTACAGCTTTCTGATCACGGCTTTTCTTTGCTTTGGGGTCCTCGGCAGTGAGGAAGTCAATGCCCGTTTTGCCTTATGCATTGCTTTCCCCAAAGCGCTGGCATTGTTGAAGGGTGAAGAATGCACGGTAGGGGACAAAGTCGCTCGCGCCTTCTTCAGAGCTCTGCACTTCACCACCCGTTGCCTCACCTTTTCACGGTTCATTCGCGTCAACTGTGTTTGTTCAGTCGTCGGCAGTTTCATTTCTTTTGTTTTCTTCATGTCGCGGTAATTCATATTGTATTCCCTTTGCCGTTTTCTATAATCATCGTATTTTCCATCGGTGCGAAGTTTCTGTCGCCTCTTCTGCTGCCTTTCAGCCGCAGTGAGCGCCATGACAAAATCTGTAATGACGGTAACCAAAAAAGCGGATCTAGAATTTGTGTGCTGGACTCACTGGACTATGGCTACCGTTAAATTAACGCACATTGAGAGGGATGTTGTCACCCCGAGGATAGAAATACAAGGGTATTGTAAAGCATGATCTATCATAATCCCGTCACTTCCGTGCTGGACACTTGGTAGAGAAACTTAATGATCATGGATACATTGCGAGGTGAATGTCTGTCTGAATAAATTGTAAAATATACTTCTATATTATCTATTATAAACTGCATCTGGTCATCCTTACCTTGACTGATGATGGATGATAGACGATTGTCACTTCAAAAATTCGTGCTTGCAAACAAGCTAGAACACGCCGTGACT
>NW_028222377.1:37500-44006 GCF_056783735.1 Eptatretus burgeri
TTCAAGGGATGTTCACCAGCAATACTGTATGTCCACGCTCATGGTGTCCCCAATAATTTTTCGGCAAATTTCACATCACCCGCAAAGACGCCATTTGAACGAACGGGTTAATTCCCACATGTTTATGATATCTATGGGTACTGCTTTCCACCAGGTGGCACGATACAACACGCTTGTTATAACCAGTATCGAAGGATCAAGGTGGAGCTTCCACACACTCACATAGGCAGGGCTGTTAGACAAGAAAAACACAGCCACTGAGCTTGGACGAGGTGCCGTCAGTTCCCAGAGTTCTATGTCAAGCAAACAAGCAGCACAATCCAAGTCCTGTGATCACTCCATGTTAAAGAGCTTTGCAAAATGGCTAATTCATTTCCCTGCTTTGAAGGAGAATCAACGTCGGGCCTCGTCAGCCGGTTTGTGATGGACTTGGGCCATCGATTACCCCCGGCCAACCCCAGAATAATTGTGGGAATAATTGTGACCGTTAAAGAAAAAGAGTGAGGACATGAAGTAAAAATTTGCTGGAAAGGAAGAGAACATTGTAAAGGTGAAACTCGAAGAATAGAGGAACGATAAAATAAAAACACCCACTAATCATCCCAAAAATAATATTTCTGATTCCCAACGCATCAAGCACCAAATGTGTGATGTAAACAATCTGGAATCGCACAATGACAGAAAGCAGATGGAAAGTGAAGTTTCATCATTCAAAGTTTCCTCTCATATGCGAGATGATGAACAAAATGGAAAACTCACCTCACATGACAGAACGTCTCACTCTTCAAACCCATCTTTACTGTCCAGTTCACCTTATGCACACCCCTCATTCACCCTCATCTCCTTGATCGAACGTGTGTCTAAGGAGATTAGACAGAGGGTAGGAAAGAGAAAATCGGGAATAGCAGTGAGATCTACAGAGGCTTGTGGTTGCACAACTCGGTGAAGTGAAATCTTGCTTGACAAACCAATAATATCCTCTCCGTCATGAAACAAAAACCGAACACGTGATTGTTGTTGATACAATTTATTTACATTGGGGAGAACAAGTATTTAATACACTGCCGATTTTGCAGGTTTTCCCACTTACAAAGCACGTAGAGGTCTGTAATTTTTATCATAGGTACACTTCAACTGTGAAAGACGGAATCTAAAACAAAAATCCTAAAAATCACATTGAATGATTTTAAAATAATTAATTGCATTTTATTGCATGAAATAAGTATTTGATACATCAGAAAAACAGAACTTAATATTTGGTACAGAAACCTTTGTTTGCAATTCCAGAGATCAGACGTTTCCTGTAGTTCTTAACCAGGTTTGCACAGACTGCAGCAGGGATTTTGGCCCACTCCTCCATACAGATCTTCTCCAGATCCTTCAGGTTTCGCGGCTGTTGCTGGGCAACAGACTTTCAGCTCCCTCAAAAGATTTTCCATTGGGTTCAGGTCTGGAGACTGGCTAGGCCACTCCAGGACCTTGAGATGCTTCTTACGGAGCCACTCTTTAGTTGCCCTGGCTGTGTGTTTCGGGTCGTTGTCATGCTGGAAGACCCAGCCACGCCCCATCTTCAATGCTCTTGTTGAGGGAAGGAGGTTGTTGGCCAAGATCCCACGATACATGGCCCCATCCATCCTCCCCTCAATACGGTGCAGTTGTCCTGTCCCCTTTGCAGAAAAGCATCCCCAAAGAATGACGTTTCCACCTCCATGCTTCACAGTTGGGATGGTGTTCTTGGGGTTGTACTCATCCTTCTTCCTCCAAACACGGCGAGTGGAGTTTAAACCAAAAAGCTCTATTTTGGTCTCATCAGACCACATGACCCTCTCCCATTCCTCTTCTGGATCATCCAGATGGTCATTGGCAAACTTCAGACAGGCCTGGACATGCGCTGGCTTGAGCAGAGGGACCTTGCGTGCGCTGCAGGATTTAATCCATGATGGCGTAGTGTGTTACTTCTGGTTTTCTTTGATACTGTGGTCCCAGCTCTCTTCAGGTCATTGACCAGGTCCTGCCGTGTAGTTCTGGGCTGATCCCTCACCTTTCTCATGATCATTGAGGCTCCACGAGGTGAGATCTTGCTTGGAGCCCCAGACCGAGGGAGATTGACTGTTATCTTGAACTTCTTCCATTTTCTAATAATTGCGCCAACAGTTGTTGCCTTCTCAACAAGCTGCTTGCCGATTGTCCTGCAGCCCATCCCAGCCTTGAGCAAGTCGACAATTTTGTCCCTGATGTTCTTAGACAGCTCTCTGGTTTTGCCCATTGTGGAGAGGTTGGAGTCTAATTGATTGAGTGTGGACAGCTGTCTTTTATGCAGATAACGAGTTCAAACAGGTGCAGTTAATACAGGTAATGAGTGGAGAATGGGAGGGCTTCTTAAAGATAAAACTAACAGGTCTGTGAGAGCCGGAATTCTTTCTGGTTGGTCGGTGATCAAATACTTATTTCATGCAATAAAATGCAAAATAATTATTTTTAAATCATACAATGTGATTTTCAGGATTCTTGTTTTAGATTCCGTCTTTCACAGTTGAAGTGTACCTATGATAAAAATTACAGACCTCTACGTGCTTTGTAAGTGGGAAAACCTGCAAAATCGGCAGTGTATCAAATACTTGTTCTCCCCACTGTATGTGACGTTATGGGACACAGATGAGGTGCAAACCTATGACAGAGAAAAGTGCTGAATAATTACATGTCCATTTCATTGTGACGTAATCATGTCATGCCACGTTATGTCGAATGCTTTGCCCTGAGGATTGAACATGGAAGTAACAATTTCAATACCGGGAAAGACTACATCCGGCAGCAATCACTGCATTGAGATACAGGGAGTGTGTTTACAGTGTGTACTGTACACTGGGTGGTTTGAAACCGATTGTATGGATGGGTCAAGCGAATGCATTAGTCCTGAGCAGGAGTCATTATCCAGGGATGTGAACTTATTGGCACATCACTTCTTCATTTTGTGGCTTGATAACATCTTCTGATCTTACTTTGGAAACATTTCCTCTCCTCACATTAAAGAGCCATCTAAAATGGCTAATGGAATACCCTGCTTTGAATGTGTTCAGTGATTTGATCCTTCTCGTTTTCTGAATCAAATGAATTGTTAAAGAATGTGATCAGTGTGTTTTTTTTGATAATCCAGATGCTGGTGTCTTGGAAATACCGTATTACCCCGCCTATCCGCCAAGTTGGGGCAAGGTCATTTTTGGCGGAAAAGAGGGGGTGGCGGATAAGCGAGGGCATGGGCGTCGATTGCTTTTGAAAAGTGGGGGGGACATTGCATGTCCAGACCACGAAGCCCACTTCGTGCCGGCGTGGACACAGCAAGTCTACCCTTGCAAATTCTTGATCTTATACGCTCGTTGACATGCTGCCTTCTAATCACACAAATCCCTTAAATTAATCTGACCATCTATCGACCATCTTTTTATCAAATGTAAGCAGACGGAGCGAAATTAATTAAACATACACATTTCAAAGTTTCAAGTGTCATCAAAGAAATATATATATATATATATATATATATATATATATATATATATATATATATATATATATATATATATATATATATATATATATATATATATATATAAAGAATTGTTTATCAAGCCTCCTTCTCACGACCCTTGAACTGATTCACTAAACATAAACTGAAAACTCGACTGACATACAAATTGATATTACACAAGTACGGTCAACTTACCTTAAAACTTGCCAAAAATATGAACCCTCTTGTCTGCCGATCCAGTTAAAAACTTTGTAGCAATATCTTGGGGGTCAAGTGCAGTCAGACGATCTCGGTGAACATGACAGATCATGAGATGGTTGAGGCGTTGTTGGGTCATTGTGGAACGTAACCAAGTCCTCCTACGTCTGAGTGCGCTGAATGACCGTTCAGATTCGCATGAACTTGCTGGGAAAACCAATAGAAGCCGAAGCAAACGTTCTACCTGTGGGAACATTCGACGGACTTCCGGCACCATGTCTACAAATATCTTACGGTAATCCTCAACAGATGAACCACTGAACTGGTTACGAAAGAAGCCAAGTTCTTGCTCTTGGGAATCCGACAGTTTGGGATATTTGTGGTTTGACTGACCCAGACAGGAGCATTTCACCCAAGTCCCTATACGCAATGAGGTCGGTTGATGTGAAGTACTCGTTCAAGTTCTCGGATGCGCTCTCGATGACTTTGAAAAATTCAACTCTGTATACCTCCTCTGCAGAATTGGCAGTGTATTCCTGCGTGCCGCCATCAAGTTTCTTCGGAAGCTTGTGCTTACGATGGAGGGTCACTGGATCTAGTTGGCACTGCTGGAGCTTTGGAGATCTTCTTGAACATCAAAGGAATCCGTCACATAGCGCACACACACACACACACACCGACTCCTGCTCATTACCCTGAATATATTGCGTTCCATCAGTCACGAGTCCGAACTGGGTGGACATTTCATTCACGTTACTGCAGATATTTCTGAGGATGGCATGACTCATCAACTGTAGAATTTCGTTCTGAATTTCTCTACTTGTGAACGTCGTCTTCCTTGACAGCCACGGCTGGAGGTTTACATCATCCTCGGCCCGCAACTGCAAGAGCATTTTGAAATTCCCTTCAGAGGCATCCTTCCCATGAATTGTAAAACCTTGTCGGGCTAAATATTGCAGTGAGGTGATAATCTTCAGAAGTGCTGACTGTGCAGATCTTTGCTCTTCTAGCAGTTTGCTGCTCAGTTGCACATGGACACCAGGTTGACTTCTGCAGATTTTCAGAGGCAAGCCTATGTGTGTTTGATCGTTTGTGTTGTCTGAATTTTTCTATAGCCTTTTTCCAGTTCCGAAAGCCCTTTGAGACAAATGCGTCTTCTGCACAGTGGGCAAGTTCGGTAAGTTTTTCACGAGAAGCGTCCGTACAGGTGTGACAGAGTACACCGCCGATGCTCTGATCAAAATGAAGCCATGGAAAATCTTTGAACCATTGTTGTTGAAACTTCAACTTTCGGTTTGGCAGTATTTGGACTGGGATACAACTGACATCATGAGGTTGAAAAGGCTGATCTGGGAAATTAGGCCGAGTACTTGCACATACACCCTTTTCTGCTATCTTCTCCTTTGAATCGTCCACCTCTTTCTGGGAACTTGATTGCTCCAGGAGAGTAGTCGGGGATGTGCTACTTGATGCTGTCATGAAAAATTTTCTGATATCCATATCCTCTATGAAACGAGAAGGGAATTACATTTCAGTTGAATAAATTTTGACGTGAATTACAAGGGTTATTTTTGCGTAACAGGGCATTTTTAAGGTCAACATACTTTTGGCTAGGTCACTATACCTCCAGGCACAATGTTGACATGTGATAAGCTTTGCGTAGCACATGTATTACTAAAAGAGCGCCGATCCGAGTTCAGTTCTTAATTTAGCATCTGAGCTCCCAATTTAGCATTCCATTCCTCGCTTAGTTCCCGGCGACGCGCTTATTACTTTTATTACTTTTGGTTAGGGTCAGATACCTTGGTATTTTATTACCTGGGATTATTAATATTCATTCTATTAATCTGCATTTAATTAACCAATTAATTAATTTAATTTAGGTTAATTTTAGTTAATTTAAATAAATAAATTAAGCTAAAATTGAGTGAGATGATTATATTATTGGTTCATAGTTTACGTCATCGTTAAAGATTGTGTTCTTGATTTGCATGCCATCAAAATGGTTCACCAAAGGAATGAGCTAAAATCAGTTGTCATGTGAACATTTATGTAATTCTTTACCTCTCACAAACCACGAGACCAGGAGACGAGGGATTAAGATCTGTTGCCGTCCGGACATGCACTCTCTTCTTTCCAATTATTGAACATAGTTTGTTGATTTGTAAATACGTTAATCATTTCCACTAGTGCGTGGCCGTACGTGCGTGCCCATACGTGTAAAAAACAAACAAAAAAAAAAACACAACTTTGAAACCGCGTGCCTTTGTTTAAGTATAGTGTGTGCCCGTACGTTTTGTTTACGTATCGTGCGATATAAGTTAGGTGAAATAAACCATTTTGGTTGCTAAAGGGGCCCAGAACCTTTGCGGGGTCGACATGGTGAAGAAGAAGCTGACAATCCTCTTTATTTTATTTTCAACGCTGCATTTAAAATCTCTAATTTAATCATTCTAAATCACACAGTTTAATGAGACATCTTATTCTGTTGGTCTATCCTTCGTCTTTGTCCTCGTGCAAACGGAAAATTATTCGGATAATGGCAGAAGAGAAATTCCTTCCGGAACGTTATTTTTCCGAGTAAAAATTGCAAGCCGTGGCTGAGCTACGAAGCCTAAGCCTTTTTAAATCGGATTTTCGAGGTAATCTCATTACGACCCGAGAACAGAATTCAAAAATAATTTTCCGTTCGTTTGTGCGAACCTCTTCGGTGAATTTTGCATATTTTTCAACAACTACCTTTTAAAATCTATAATCTAATCCTCATAAGTCCGACAACCGAATG
>NW_028222378.1:15000-27500 GCF_056783735.1 Eptatretus burgeri
GGGAGTGAAGCGCCAACCTATTGCTCCCATTGCACACACACACAAACAAAAGTTAAGCCTTGACTATTCAGTTGAGGATTCTGTGTTTGGGGTTCACAGATCTAAGAACGTCCCCCTTGACACACATTATATACTGTTATACACCTCGGACTTGTCCCTCTAGTGTCCACAAAGGTGTATTATATGCTTAGTTTTGTCTTTTGTAATTCCTGTGAATAAAATGAACCTAAAATCTCTTCCCCTTCCAAATCATATATTTTATAAGTCCAAGGAACTGTATCTATTACATCAACAATTTTAAAAAGTTCTTTCGTCCATCGTTCAGTAAAACCCTTTTCAAAATGAGATTTCCACCTATATATTCTTACGATATCACCAACTTTGAACTTAGGTTTTCTGACATTAATCTCTTTTTCATATTTTAATTTTGTAAATGTTTCTGATGGCTTCATATTCGTTGACGTGTGAATCGTGTCATTATACTTATCCACAATATCCTGAATAAAAGATAACCATTGTTGTGAACCGAGTTGTGTGAATTTTTTATATAGTCTCTCTTTTAAGGTACGATTAAAACGTTCAACAACAACTGCCTTCCCTTCATTAAAGGTACTGTATAATGTAATACTGTTATTTTTTAAAAAATTCATAAATGTCTTGTTATAAAACTCTCTACCCTCATCAGTCCACAATTTCTTAGGTTTTCTCTTACTTTTATTAAATATCTGTTGAAAAGCTAACACAAGAGTATTACCTGTTTTGTTTTTAAAGGGACAACCCACGCATATCTACTCCTCAAATCAATAACGGTTAAAGCATACTTGTACCCCTTATCATTATTGAGTTCAATCAAATCAGCAGACCAGATATAATCAACTTCCTTGGAATAAACTTTCCTTCTCTGAAACTTTGTGAATATTGGTTTATGTAATTCATCAGCTAATTGCTCTTCAGTCTTAATGGCATCATTAGAGCCTATAAGTTTTTGAATTTCCAAGTCCAAGTTTCAATTTAGCACTAATCATCTTCTTCACGATGAACCTATCAACTTTTTCTCTCAAGGTTGGATTTTGTATCAGAGACAAATTATATAACATTTCTCTATCGGCTTCATGCTTTTCTTCCAACGTTGTGGTATTCCCATAATCAATATCGTGTCTCATGCACACTTCATCAACTCTATTGATTGGTTTACTCCAGGATTTAGGATTGTCTGCCTCATCTAATCTTTTATCCAAGTTTGTGCCTGGACCACAGAAAGAATACCCTGGAAGATGTAATTCCCCTGGTATTCCAGTAGTTGTAAATTTACTTCCTGATAAAAACTTTTGTATATCTCCTCCGAGTTTGTGTTTGGAGATAAATTGATTTTTTTTGAACCACACACCGAACATATACCTTTTTGTATAACCCTGTTATTTTTACTTTTAATATATGAAATATTTTTAGTATTAGTTTTCTTTTTACATTTGAGACAATAACTCATTTATTTATGAGAAAAATTTCTGCAGAGTGCAAAAACCTTTTTAGTTTCCAACATGCACATTTGAATCTTAATTTTTAAAACATAAAGAATCCTTAGAAATGCCTTCACTCTCTCCTCCATTTATTTAAGAAAAAACTTGAATTAAAATACATGTCTTCTCGATGTCGATAGTCTTGTCGAAAGTATTGCAAATAGACTTTTTAATTCTTTGTATTCCTCCCTGGTGAGATAAGTTAATTTCTTTAATACCTCTATTCTTTGTTGAATCTCACTTGTTTCCATATTTTTATATTTATTCATTCTTTCTCTTTCCTCCCTCTCTCTCTTCTCTCTTTCCTCCTTCTCTCTCTCCTCCTCCTCCTTTTCCTCCTCTTCCCTCTCTTCTTCAACTCCTTCCTCATCCCTTACTATACTTGAATCGTTTACACCCCATAGAATATTATACATATATTCGTCAGGATTTCTTGTTATTCCTGTATCCAAAATAATTTTTTACAACAGGATACCAATAAAATTTCTTTTGAATTTCTAAAAAGAGCCTTACCTTTTCTTAACCTTATAATTTTTTCATTATTTAACATTCTAATTAAATCTAAAGTTGTTGGTTTATCAACATCAGCATAATGCCAATCTTTTATTGAAAATACCTCATTCTTATGTTGTAGAACATATTTATTAAAATACCGAATACCCTTTTCTTGAAGGTATGCTTGAACACAGAAATGATAATTTTCTTGAAGCCTTCTTGCTGTCATTTATGTATTAGAAATATATGTTAGAATAATATTATGTAACGAAAAACCTCCCCATCTTCCCATAGTTAAATCATTTTGTATTTCCTTACTTATTATATATAATCCTGTTTTTTCTGTTTTCATGAGATAAACAAGGGCAAAACCATTATTATATTTACCCTTATTAAATTCTTTTATTTGTTGTTTACTAATCGTGGCTCCACAAAACTCATTCTCGATACCAAGTGGATAATATTCTTCCTTACGAGACTGATTTAATTGTTCCAGGTCTTCGAGGTTAATTTTAAATGACCAATTATACCCTAAATCATTCATATCATACCCCCATTGTTCTATTCTCATACAAACGATACGCCCTTCTTTATAAAAATTTATTTTAATTCGAACTGTGAATTCTGTATGACCTGGAGATAATATCAACACTTCTGTATCTTTAGAATACACAGCCGTTTATTTAAGTATATATATTGTGATAAATCGCTTAATCTCACCAAGTCATTCGCGTCAACCGGGCTTGGATAATTTTTAATTTATAAGCATTTTTCATGTTAATATTTTTGTTTATATTATATTTATATCGTTCAGCCTGTGCCTTTGTGTAATAATTTGATAAATCAATATCCAGTTCTTGAGATACACCAAAGATAGAACCATCTTTACCAACATAAGTCATTTATATTAGATTAAAAATAATATCATAAAATTTTTTATTTTTGTTGAGTTGAAATAACACATATAGACATAATTGACCACAACACTTGGAATTTAATTCTTGGACTTGAAATGTTTGATAAACACCATTCTGTAAGAATTTTATGACTTCAACAGGTGGTGGAAGACCAAAACTATCAAAATAATATTTGTCTTGACTATTAAAAATACAAACCCAATGAGAACCGTTCCCATCATTATCTTCTAAGTTCATAATAATATTCTTTGTATGTTTCGACACATTTGTTAATTCATCTCTCATACAAATAACCACATTATGAATTTTTAATTTCTTACAATATTTGGCAAGTTGTAAATTTGATGTTGTATTCTTTCCAAATTCTTTCAACCACTCATCAATGCTCATTTATTTATTAGAAAGATATAATCCATTACCTCTTTTCGTTAATTTTACACCTGCTTGTGCTATAGAAGAAAGCATATCTCCAACTAACAATCTCGCTTTATCAGGCAGACCTTCAAGTTTTTCAGCAAAATCTACAATTACACCACTTCCACTAATTTGTTTCTCCAACTCTTTGTTATGTCTTTCCAATTCTTTTTGAGCCTGGAGTTGAGCCTTCCTTTCGTTGGCAGTTTTGACCGCTGTTGAAATACCACCCGTCAATGCTCCAACCGCACTTAAACCAGCAAATAAAGGAATTAGAAATGGGAGAAATCCTCCACTCGTCTCTCTTATTGAATATTTTTTCAACATTGGTTTTGTCATTTTAATTTTAAGTGAGCCAGTGTCATTCAAGATTTTAACCTGTTCTCTTGTGAGCAAAACATCAATTCTTACTGCTCCTTTTCTCTGAATTGTATTAACGTTAATCGTACAAGGCTTTTGATTTTGAACACAAGATGATAGTTTATGAAGATTGATTTGATTAACATATACCCCAGTTGGTACTTTGCCACTCATTTATTTAACAAAAAAATTATGTGAGACTAATCATCACACCATTATCTGTATTAATCTGCAATTCTGTTTCTTCCAAAAGCAAACAATATGTATCAACTTCTTCACTCTCTCCTCTTTCAATGTATAGGGAAGTATCCACTCGATTAGACTTTATAGTTTCTTTTTGAGCGCTCAGGTCAAGCGTATAGATTGTATACAAACTTTTAAATGCTGTCATATCCAAAATAGGTTCTTTATTTCCCTTACTTTCACACACCTTTTGGTAAGACTTGTATGCCTCAGCAAAGTCATTTTTCCCAATTAATTTCCAATCTATCTCGTGGATAAAATGTTCCATCTAGAGAAAGCGAAGTTGTTTCACCTTAGCATTATCACTCAATGCATTATTCTTATCAGTCGCAGTATCACCATCTGGCTTTTTAAAAATCATCCACAGATATCGTGGCTTTCCTTCCAGAACACCCAAATTCCACGTGTAAGTAGTTTGATTGAGTTTAACGTGTTGACATCTTCTTTTGAGGTATGATACACTGAGTGGTTTTTGAGTTAAGTCTTCGATTCAACATCTCTTCTGTTTTAAGATTAGGAGTATATTCACTGATATACCAACTCATCTCCTCAATTACAAATTTATTCTGATCACCAAAAGCATTACCAACACCAAAAAGCAATCTATTTTCATTATCATTCCTTTGTAGTTGAAATCTAATTTTAAGACCATACAGAACTTTATCATAATCACAAAATCCAAATATACCTTTAAGAGGAACTGCCACAGTAAAACTATTTTCTGCTTTTGTATCATCATTATACATTCCTTTCCTTTGAATATATCCAGGGTCTGTGTTTGTTCCCGTTGACATATCAGGAATAAAACCTTCGACAGACCCCTTTCCCATTCTATCACTGAATGTATAGAGTGTAAATTTCATCATTTCAGATACAGCAGAGACATAATCAACCGCTTCAACTTCTTGTGTTCCAATATACAATCGCACACTATCAAACATTTTCCAGAAGAAATCATTTACAAGTGTAGCGTTTGTGTTATTCCAAGCCTTAGTGAATTTAAATTTACACAACAAGAAACTTTCGGAGAGATTCAAATAGGTTTGTTGATTATTTATTTCAAAACTTTTTGTACCATTTGTATTCAGTCTGTTCCAGTTATTGCATTTATCTGGAAGTAGTCTTTGTTTTTTGTGGAGTTTGAGATAATAATAGTATCATCCAAATCATAGATACTATCAATTGCTTCCATACTTGTATTTATTTAGGAAAAAAGATGTTAAAACTTTTGAAACCCTGATGCAAGTATTTGAATTATTTTCTGTCGTTCTTGGGGGGACAACTGAGTTTTACCTTTCTTAATTTCTTTTATTGCTTGTAATTTATGAGATTCTTTCTGAGCATCTTTTATACTCTTTACAGCACCTGCTACATTTCCCACAGCAGAAGCAGTTGAACCAATTAGGTCTTTATGTTTAAGAATAGTTGAACCAATACCCATGAGAGTATCAATTATCCCATCTCCTCTAAATTGATGTCCAACACCCCTTTGTCTCTTAGGTTTATAGTATCCTCTACCAAGATACATACCTTCACCCTTGTAGTACGGGGAAAGGAACATCCCATCCCCTGTAATTATTTTATATTTTCCCAACTCGTGCTTCCTCACAATAACCATCGTATTTATTTATTGAAAAACTTCACGTAGGTGAATTCTGATGGATATAACTTCTCCATTAAAAGAAATCACCACGATTATCTTGGTCGGTTATCCTAAAATTTACTCTGTGTATGGTTTTCCTGACACAGGTAGATAAACCAAATTTTTAGGCTCCATATTGAATTTATAACCAATTGGGGTTGAGTATGCGCTGAATGAAAATATTGTATTTGTTTTTAATCCATCATTATAAGCACCATCAATCAAATCACAGTGAATTAACACCGAATTTATTCCTGAGGATATTTGAATGACATTATCACTGTAAAACGTCCCATTAGTTTCAATCTTTTTGGGGAGAAACCTAATAACTCTCTAAATGAATTATCAATTGTGAAATCAACCGTGTAGTTATTTTTAACTTTAATCGTTGATTTTGAAGTATGTTTTTGAATGTTTATAACAATATTTTTTGGTTCATCACCCTGTTCTTTCATAAGTCGAGCAATTTCGGAAGATATTTGAGACCTCTCCTATCCTCCGTCTTAGACTGTTATCGTTTTGTATCCACTTCCCGGATTATAACTAAACTTGTCATTTTTCTCGGTTATATTAAATAAGGTATTATAAGTCTCCATGGACAATAAAGATGCCTCATATTCTTTTGTTGTGTCAAGTTGTAGTGGGTATGGGAATGAAGATGTGTGGTCGCTTGTTGTGAAATTAAAACTCAGGATTGTGCTTCTCATCTTATTTAATATGAGATAAAATGTCTTTATATTGAGATTTATTAATTATTTTCATGTTCATCAACTGGTCTAAAATGGCTGATGCTTCATTAAAACAATTGTTATTTCCAGCCTTCTTACTGCCGAACAACAATAACAGTCTATTAACTAATTGCGATGGGTCATTTGGAAGAAAACTAATACCTGAACCAAGGATACTTAAAGCCTGAATAATGTGTTTCTCCTTCTCATTCTTCCTACTTTTACCAGAAAGAATAACCTTATAATTTAGAGTGTTCAGCAAATCAATATATACTCTATCATCATTATTTTCCATATCCAATGGTTTATCAATATACTTTGATTCATCCCTCACAGTTGAACCTTGTCTTCCATCTTTTGTGAGAAGAAACATTAATCTCGGAGTTAGTTTAACAGGGGGTTGAGCAGAACTTAAGAACCTTAATTCATCATTAAATATCAATACCTTTTCTTGAACAAGATGAAATATTGCTGGTTGTTCTGTTGGAATGAGTCCTGCTTTGGTTTTTGAATCCGCTGAATATTCATTGTTTTGAACAGCATTCACAATATAATCAGGGGGTTGATTAATCTCTTCCAGTTGTTGAAATAAACCTTCATCATCATATTCTAATTCTCCTAAATGCTCTAATTCTTCCTCCGTCATTTGACTGAAATCTTTTAACATTTGAAGCTTTCTAGGAGTATATTCTACTGTGGGAACTGTGGAAACATCTTTCATTTTTCTTGGGAAGTTTTTAAAAGTGGTTTAAAAAATTTCTCTTGTTTTTTTTCAAATGCTTCTTCGCCCGTTAGTTTCTGTCTGCGTTTCTTCTTTATGTCTTCCTGTTGTTTTACAACTTTTGAAACCAACTCTTGATGTTCCTTAAATCTTCTTGCTCTTTCTTTTGTATCCATTTATTTATTGTAAAATATCATTTAATGAATTGTAAAGATCAACAGGTAATTTTCCTTTTCTTCATCATTCAAGTAGATGTGTTCAAATAAATCCTTTTCTTTAAATATTTCATCAAATTCTTTATTAACATTAATGCGAGTTGTAATTTCTTCTTCACTAATCCTTGCATCTCTGCTTTTCATACGTTTGTGTTGAGTTTCTTCATCAACATCAAAACCGAATGATAAAATCTTCACTCCGCTCAGATATTTAATAATTTGTCTCGTTCCTTCTGGATTAGTTTCTAATATCCCAACACCACCAGATTTTAGTTTCTTTAACTCACTCTTACAATGTGAATATTTTGTTGTACCAAGAGAAACCTCCTCAAATATTTGTCCTTCATTCCTCAATCGCATATGTTCCTCCACTGAAATATAGTGATAATCTTCACCTTTTACTTCTCCAGGTCTTATTGCTCTAGTTGTTGTTGATACAATGCGTATCACGGGGTGTTTTTAAGTAAATTTACAATATTCTCATTTGTACTACACAAGAACCTTGATTTATGAAAGTTTTTCCAGAAGCAGATTTACCCACAAGATTTATAATAATAGTTGTCATTTATATATGTAATTGTTTATAAAACAAAAAATATATCCCTTAATATCTCATCTTGTTTCACAACAATATATTTATATTTTTCAGTCGTGTGCTTCATATAATCCTCAAATTTCTTTTTACTACATAATGTAGAACAATTATCTCTCCAAAAATTATTGATATCTATTGAATTTAACTTGAATAAAATAAAAGTATTAGCATTGTTTCTGATGGAGCAGCGAGGAAGTTGAAAGTACGATTGACTAAGATAAATACAATTACAAGAAGAATGTCTCCCTCTTGTGTAGTAGCTGTCCATTACCGTTTGGTTTCTCTCATTAACACAATCATCAAAGATAACTTGAGGTTCTTTTTTGATTTATCCAAATCTTGGGAGACGGTATATCATCCGTATTATCACTAAGAATACAAGTTATAAGATTTGATTTCTTTTTACATCTCTGTGTATCACAAAATAGTTGAATTATATCTTCAATGTTATAATCATTTAGGTTTTTTGACGTTTAAATAAACCTATTATATCTTCTTTTTGAAGACCAGCATTAAAACCTTGTGAGAGTAGTTGATACTCTGGTTGAAAACTCGACTTTGTGAAAATTATTAAATTATCATAATCTAAAAAGTTGGGAGTGAGGAGCATTTTTAAAAGTAAGCAGGTTTTCCACATCCACTTGAACCAACTATGAGACATCTTAATGAATTTGGGAGATTTTTATGGTTGTTAAATTTTATCTTATTTTCCCAAATAGGTAAAAAATCATTCATTTATATATTTGAAAAACAGGTTATTTAATTTATTATTGGCTTTTTTAGAAACTCTATATTTTATCCTAAGTTCAGGTTTAATTTCAAGATAATCCATTATTTTATTTATACAATATCTTGTGTTGATATTTCCCTGAAAATTACATCCATGAATAATATACAACAACAATCCTTTGAACATTTCTCTTATACGTTCAGTTTCTTCCCTTGTAAGGAAAGGTGTGTTATCATCCTCATACTTTACATTCATTTCTCTAATCAATCTTGTAAAGTAATTCATTTTTGGTGTAAATCTAAAAGAATTATTTTCCTTTTTATATTTTTTTTATCATTAATTAGAAGATAATCACAGAATATACATTGTTTATAGGCTTTTGACTCTGTGTTTAATCCCTGTCTTTCCCACGCAGGACAATTCTCAAATTTGTCATATGGAGAATCAGGAAAGTCTAGCATATTTATAAAGTAAAACTTTACTTAAACTGAAATTCATCTATACTTTCAGTTGTATATTACCATCGATATCGATATACTTTTTTCATTATCAGATTCAACGACAACATTTTTTATATTAAAGGTAATTTTAAAATTATCGTTAACTACTATTGAACGAAATGTCATTTCACCTGATATATTAACATCCTTTATTTCATCAAGATTTACATCTTTAGGGTTGTTGAAAAAAATACAAATTTCTCCTTGCATATTACAGATGGTCTTATCTTTTCTTTCTAAAGCTTCATCCATAAGGTTTTTGTTCTTTGATACTTTTTCTTGTTTCATTGCTTTTTCTAGTTTTGAATATATTACTAGAAGGAGAGGAGATACTTTAATTGATGTTCTACCAGGTATACTAAAAGCCCTTCCACTGAAGGAAATTGAAGAACTCATATTATTTACCATAATAGTTTTTATCCAATAGTTGTTATATTTATCTTTGTTCAATTTTACATCCTTGACATATTTCTCAGTATCTTTAACAGATGAAGAGATTGATTGAAACTTGTCTTTTGTGTCTTGAAACATTGTATTTATTAAGTGAAAAAGTTGGAGGATAAAATGTTTTTAAGCACAGATTCACCTATAAATTAAACGAAATTTTCATCAAGAAAATTTTAGTTTAAGCAAAGTTTTATTCTATAAATATGGTGAATACAACGTACTGCGATGTTTGTAATCACGAATATAAACATTATAGAAAACACCTCCGAACCAACAAACACACATTTAATCTATTTCATCAAATATCTCCTCTTGAGTTGGAAAGAAAACATTGTGATATCTGTTCAAAGGATGTTTTGAAGAGTAGTTATAATCAACATCTTCAATCACAAAAACACAAGAAAAATGAGTTTAAAGTAAAGGGAGACTATTATATTAAAAACACTGATGAGGCATTTAAAGGGCATATAAAAATAAGGATTTTTCAATTTGGAGAACCCGGTCCATCATCAATAGCTGAATCAATTGAAATAGTGAAACCCGATGTTGAAAAATTTATTAAAAGACATTAAAAAGAAATAAAAACTTTAAAGTTTTATATGGGAGTGAAAATGAATATGAAAAGACAAGATGAAGAACAAACTCCTTATATGAGAACAGATCTTCATTTTATAACATCATTTCAAGATTTTTTGAATAGTGGGGTTTATGAAGAACTATCAAGACAAGAGGAGGATGTTGATAATACAGTGGTAGGAAGTGGATTCAATATTAAAAAAATCATCTTTTTAGATATACACATTCTAAAATCAAACCCTCTTAAAGCTTCTTCTTATATTGAATTACCAAAAGAAATAAAACTAAAGAAGGCAGTTGTTAATATTAAGAACAATGATAATAAATGTTTTCTCTGGTCTGTTCTTGCTCACTTACATCCACCAAAATGTAATTCAGAAAGAGTAAAACAATATATGAAATATGAGAATACCTTGGACATTAAAGATTTTAAATTCCCAATGCCACTAACAGATATTCCTAAATTTGAGAAAAAGAATAATCTTTCTATTAATGTATATGGATTAACGGATACAAACAAAGTTCAAATATTAAAAATTTCAAACAACTATAAAAATGAAGAAACACACATTGACCTTTTATATTTTAGTGTTGGAAAGAATTCACATTACACATACATCAATAATTTATCAAGATTAATCTCTTCTCAGGTATTCAGAACAGCAAACAAAATATATCCTTGTAAGCGATGTCTTAATTCATTTCATACAAAAGAACGATTAGAACAACATTCAAAATATTGTAGTAATCATAAATCAGCTGTAATTACAATGCCTAAACCTGGTGAAAAGATTTATTTTGAAGATTATAATAAATCTATCATGCACCCATTTGTGATATACGCTGATTTTGAATGTATCCTAAAAAAAGATAAATACTGCTTCTTCTAATCCAAAAGAATCATATACAAATAAATATCAAAAACATATTCCTTGTGGTTTCTGTTATTATATCAAATCATCTGTTGGAGAAAAGTATAACAAACTTGAACATTATCGTGGAAAAAATGCTTCACAAGAGTTTGTAAAACGATTAGAAAAGGATTGTATAAGACTCACTAAATTAATGAAAGAAACAAATGAACCGATGAAATTAACCAAAGAAGAAAAATTAGAATTTAGAATGAACAATATCTGTCATATTTGTGAGAGGAAATTAAGGAGTCTAAAGTTAGAGACCATTGTCATCTTACTGGTAAATATAGAGGTCCCGCTCATTCCTGTTGTAATCTTAATTATAAATTACCTTCTTTTATTCCAGTCTTTCTTCACAACAGCGCCAACTATGATACACATCTATTTATAAATGAACTTTCAAAAACACCAGGGAATATTTCTGCTATAACAAACACAAGTCAAAAGTATATTTCATTTTCAAAAATGATATTCACAAAACCTATAACTCGTATTAGGTTTTTAGATTCTTACAAGTTTATGGGAACACCACTAGCCTACCTCGCATCAAATCTAAGCTCCACGGACTCTTTTCCAAATCTTAATTCATTCTTTCCAAAAGAGGAAATTCTCACTAAAGAGGAAATTCAGATTAAAGAGAGAATTCAAAGTAAAGAGGAAATTCTAACTGAAGATGAAATTCTAATTATAAAGAAAATTCGAACTAAAGAGGAAATTCAGATTAAAGATGAAATTCTGATTAAAGAAGGAATTCTTACGAGAGAGGAAATTCAAACAAGGAATGAAATTCAAAGTAAAGAGAAAATTCTTACAAGTAAGGGAATTTATCCTTATGATTATATGGATTCATTTATGAGATTTAAAGAAACACAACTTCCTTCAAAGAAAGTTTCTATAATAACCTTTATGAAGAAGAGATAAGTGATAAGGAATATAAACACGCACAAGAAATATGGAAAATATTTAAGATAAAGAACCTTGGAGAATATCATGATTTATATCTAAAAACAGATGTTTTATTGTTAGCTGATGTGTTTGAGGCTTTTAGAACACTCTGTCATAATAAAAATTGTTATGGATTAGACCCTGCCCACTATTTCACAGCTCCTGGTTTAGCTTGGAGTGCAATGTTGAAAATGACAAAACAAGATATAGATTTAATCAGTGATGTTGATATGCTTTTGATGATTGAGAAGTCCAAGAGAGGTGGAATATCACAAGTATGTTCAAAAAGATATGCTAAAGCAAATAATAAATATCTTCCAAATTATGATAGTGAAAAAGATAGTAATTATTTGATGTATTTTGATGCTAATAATTTGTATGGATGGGCAATGTCTCAATCTCTGCCTTATGGTAAATTAGAGTGGGTGGAAGAAAAGGATTATGAAAAGGCTTTGATGAATATTGTTATTTCTTCTCAAGAGGAATTGAATGACGAAGAAGAAGGTTATTATTTTGAAGTTGATTTGAGGTACCCGAGTGA